>NC_071324.2:8492348-8795378 GCF_027563975.2 Plodia interpunctella | reverse complement strand
CTCGAGAGATATAGATGTATTTGTAAATACCGATTCAAGTCTCTTGTCAGTAAACCATTATAAGGATTCAATTTACTTACAAGCATTTTTAATATCATTCAATTTTTTTCAAAATACAAATATATGTATAAAATTTATTTTTAAGTTGATTAAATCACTCAGGTGTTATGTTTTTTTTTTTAATTATGTGATATGGTAATGTAAAAGAAAAAGTTAATTACCAGTAAGATGTGAGTTGAAAAACTGTGTTCTGTTATTAATGTTTTGTTTAAATAAAACTAACAAACGAACCAACGATGATTTTAAAAATGCTTTTGTGTTATATTCAACATAAAAGGTGAAATATAAAAGTCGTAAATATGGATTTGTGTGAATAATTTACCAAATTATATTGTGCACGTAATATAATAATTATAACATAAGTACATAAGTATTTTATTTACAACCATAAACTCATATGAACGTTGTGAGTTTTAATTTTCAAAGTAACGAGAGGTGAAATTTCTGAAAGCTATTTTATGTTTCACCTTAAAACAAAGAGAGGAAATAGGAGCCAACTATAAAACTTCAAAGTAGAAAATCTCCTAGGTTTTTACCGGGAAAACGCTGATATGATAGAAAGAAAGAGAATAAGTAACTACATCTCATGTTTAATTGGGCATCACATCGTCTCATCCAGACATGAGTTTACACGCAGTATTAAAAAAATACCAACTTTTTAGGAAATAGTTGGGAGAGATCTACGTGTTTATCAAATTATACATTTTTCGCCTATTTTATGTATACAACTCGTCTGAATACAATGACGAAATGACGATAATAATTATAACATTTCAAATTTACACCAGTATTCCTTACATTTTCTTGGAATCTTAACTGGCGAAAATATGAAAACTATTAAAGTAATGCATTAAAGGAATCGGATGAGACGATGTCCTCTGAATACCGAACAACAGCTGTTTAAATTCTTGCTCTAAAATGTTGTTAAAAGAACAGAACGACTTTAAAAATGACAATTCAGAGTTTCAATAAATATTCTTCATAGTCTGAAATAACTTCGCGGAGAAAACTTTGTAATAGGAGAAATATTTTTCAGGATTTTACACTGGATTTTTACTTCAGACAGTTTTGGACTGATCCACGACTGGCGTATAAGAAGAGGACAGGCGTGGAAACACTTTCAGTCGGATCAGAATTTATTAGGAATATCTGGGTACCAGACACTTTCTTCGTGAACGAGAAGCAGTCTTATTTCCATATTGCTACTACAAGCAACGAATTCATTCGCATTCATCATTCCGGATCTATTACTAGAAGTATAAGGTATGCATTTCGATTATTATCAATTCATTTCAGAATATATAATTTATGCTCATTTGAGAGAAGAGACAAAAGAATTGTGTTTCAATAAAATCTAATTTTATCCTTTTCTTTTATATTTTTTTTACTGTTATTTGATTACCTTATAATTATTATAACTTATTTGGCAATTTAAAGATAAATGTTCAGTATTTGTAATATGTTATTATGTACATATAAAATGTATATTTCTTTTCAGACTGACTATCACTGCTTCTTGTCCCATGGACTTGCAATATTTTCCCATGGATCGTCAATTATGCAACATCGAAATTGAAAGCTGTGAGTAATTTATATAATATTTATTATCAAACGATCTTCCAATATATTGTTTGAATAATTTTTCCTTATACGTTACCAGCCAAGACATGATTTACTAAAGTTCTATTGAAACTGCAGACCTATGAAGCTTTTATACTTGTAGATAATATTGTGGGACAAAAGATGCTTCCAATTTTTTTTTGTCTGTCATAAATCGCCACATCATGTTTGGTAGTTTTGTAGATTTTAACAAATTATTTCCAACCACCAATGTGTAAAACCCCAGTAGGATGGGTGTTGCTTATTTTATCGTTCTCGTATATCTGCATGGTACAGTCGGCTACACCATGCGAGACATCCGATACAAGTGGAACGAAGGGCCCAACTCTGTGGGTGTGTCGAGCGAGGTGTCCCTGCCGCAGTTCAAGGTCCTGGGCCATCGCCAACGCGCAATGGAAATCTCTCTTACCACAGGTATCAAACAGCAATGAAATCGATTCACTTTTCAACGTGACTCTAATCGACAGAAAGCTATTTCAAATCTGGGAAAAGATTTCGCATGCGCCTGCTTATTTTTTTTTTATATTAGTTACTTTCCTATACAACTGAGGAAAGTTTTAACTTTATATTGCATTTATATAATTGAATATTTTAATTATAATCTATCTTTTTTCTCGCAGGAAACTACTCCAGGCTGGCATGTGAAATCCAATTCGTTCGGTCCATGGGATACTATTTGATTCAGATTTACATTCCATCCGGGTTGATAGTAATTATATCGTGGGTCTCTTTTTGGTTAAATCGGAACGCGACGCCGGCTCGTGTATCTCTGGGGGTGACTACGGTGCTGACGATGACTACCCTCATGTCGTCTACCAACGCTGCGCTTCCGAAGATATCGTACGTGAAATCCATCGACGTGTACCTGGGCACCTGTTTCGTCATGGTCTTCGCTAGTCTTCTAGGTAACAATATAGTGGATAATCTCAACTCTATTACCACAATGTTATGTATATTTTTGACGATTGATGATTGTTACTAATTTTATTTTCTATTCATTTCTATCTCTTGAACGCTAATTATGGAATGATTTATGACTAGTATAATTGTATTTAAATTTTGATTTCAAAAATATTATTTGTTTATTGTAAAAATGTTGTTGGTGTGTTGGCAACCGTTTAGAAGATCAGTCGAGTCGATTGGCAGAGTTAATGTCTTCAACTGGGCCCGGGTTGAATGACATAAACTGTAACTCACAGCTCTATTCCGTTGGCCAGTAAATCCATGTGATACTTTTCGTCAAATAATGGTTGTCAATGCACTTATTATATTAAATGACACTGTATTAATCGCCAACTAAGCGATGTTTGTTCGATTCTTTATGTGTGCTTTGCGAAAATATCGAAAATCGATGTGTTCTTGAAAAGTTATAATTTTTTCAGAATATGCAACTGTTGGTTATATGGCTAAAAGGATACAAATGAGAAAACAAAGATTTACTGCGGTCCAGAAAATGGCTGCTGAGAAGAAAATTGTGATAGACCCATCAGGTTCCTCAGAACCACTGCCGCCTCCGAGAACAAGCACACTGAACAGACCAATACCGCCTAGCAGATCATCAGTAAGATACATTTATGTTTAACTATATTATAGTCATACATAAATATGGAAATATGATTTTCAAGAGGTTATTTGGTTATATCAATCTAAAATAGTTAAGTAAAAAAATTCAATGTAAATATTTAACATTACAAGACGATAAAGAAGTGTAAAATAATTTTATACTTCCTAATTTTATACTTAAATCCTTAAATAATTTTCATTATTTTTAATAAACCGTCTAGAAGTATATAGTATAATAAAGCAAATACATACTAACTTTAGCTTTGTATTAGTGTAAGCCGTAGTCAGAAAGAACGACGAATACACAAAAATTATAGGATGAAAACCTAAGAATAAAAGTAAAAAAACCCTACGGCTAAACTCGTCGGTTTCCGGTGGTTAAAATTGGCCACAAAAATGGCCAGGTATTTTCTCATATTTTCCTGTCGCAAACAAAGTTTCACCAGTTGAAACTAGATTCACGTTTTGTGTTTTTTTCCTTCAGTTTCTATTGACATCAATTTCGCAATTTGAATAGTCGTTTACTAAATTTCTATTCTATCAAAAGTTTTACTTGCATTTCGTATACTGTTTGTTTCAAATACAGTTTTGTCGAATAATTTTATTGCAAATTCATGAATATTTCTCCAAAGAAACAATTACAAAGCGACTTAAAAAAGCTATGAGTATTTAAGTATAGATAGTGAATAATATTTAAAAAAGTGAAAATTAACAACACTAAACAATTGAAAAATATACTTTTATTTTATAACATACGTTTAATAGGTATACGTGTTTCAAAAACATGTATCATTATTGATGGTAAAGGACCGTTAAATTCTTTAATTATTGTCGAAATTATTTTATACAGAAAACAGTTTTTTGTTCATGTTACAGAAAAATCCATTGGTTTAATTTAATACAAAAATATATGTTCTGAAAGAAACAATTTTTACGAGAGATTTTCTCAGAGCTTTCAATATAAGGCTATAAATTGATGATAATAATAATAATGATACGGTTTTCAGCAAAATATACATTTTATGAAACAGGAAGTACGGTACAAGGCTCACGACCCCAAAGCTTACTCAAAGGGCGGGACATTGGAAAATACTATCAATGGATCCCGTGGAGCCCCGCCCGCCCCCGCGCCGCAAACAGACGAAGAGGCCCCTCCCGCACACCTCCTACATGCGTCAAAGGTAAGTCATATTAACTCCCTCTGACTTGCGAATTGTATCTATACGAGTATGTTTTAGCTCAGCGAATTACAAATTATGCGAAGCGAAATTGTAAAGCGAATTTCAAAGTAAATGTTTCTGCTTTTTACAATGCAATGTAATAATCGTCAAAATCAAGTTAAAACATATTTTCAGGGTATCAACAAACTACTGGGCACTACGCCTTCGGACATCGACAAATACTCGCGCATCGTGTTTCCCGTGTGTTTCGTCTGCTTTAACCTAATGTATTGGATCATCTACCTTCACGTGTCAGACGTGGTCGCTGACGACCTGGTCTTACTTGGCGAGGAAAACTAAATCTGGTTATAAATCGATATCAATACTTATTGTATTGGCACTTACTAAATTTAACAAATTAGGGTGCTCATCATCAACCCTCCATACCTTTGGTAAAGTGCTTTTTATCTAGAAAATTGTAATCCTATAGCACTCTACCGAAATAGTAATCACATTATAAATATAGAGTAATTATATCGTAAGTGGCACTGTACATCTTGAAGTACATTTCGATGGTTAGCAACTTGAACAGTTCAAATATATGTCAATATTTACAATAATTTACTAATGTACCATATATTTGGTAATTTTAGAAGTGTATTCTTCTTTATATGCATTTAAATATTATTGTTTCATTTAAATTGAAGTAGTTTTGTTTTAACGAATCTACCAAGATAATAATAGCACTGTTTGATGTTGTAGAGTAAAAAACATCTGATAGAATTACATCCTGCTTGACAGGGACATTTGTGAATGTAGAATAGAGGAGAACTATGACTTATTGAAACATCTACACGAGGATCTTCTTATGGAATTAAAATAGCTGAGTAATTCAAATTAATAACTATTTGAAATAAATATGATCATAGGTGATCATGAAGATCATTATGTATTTACTCTATACTTAAGACCATTGTAGTCCCTAAAAATAGTGCCTCTTCTTATTGTCTGGATATGATAATATCTGCTTAGGTTTCCGTCAAAATATATGTTTAAAAATGTCATCGACGGGATATGAAGGGGACATGGATTTATATTGACGTGACGTTTATTTAAGGTGAAATGTAAATATTTATACATATACCTATATTTATACGATTAGGATATTAAAAACAATTGCTCTAGTTTTTTAAAAAAATGTTATTCGGTTCAATTTGACAAAATAAACACCGGTAATACACTTCAATATTAAAATCTAGTGCACAGAACACTTTTTCTATGTAGCATAAATTTACATACTATATCAAAATATATCTACGAAAATTTATGAGATAAGACATAAAACCGGCTGTTACCACAATGCACGTGGTCTGGACTTTTTGTTTGTAGAAATATAAGGGAAATGGACATGGACTTAAAATGAAAAAATAATACGAATGTCGCCCAGAAAATAAGTTAAATTTGTATTAATACTGAGTAATTTGTATTAATAATGAATGCATATTTTTCGATGAACAATCGACGCGAAGCGCTATTATGAAACATTGAATAAGCTGCGTCGATTCCTTCGGAGTAAAAAGAGCGGAAGGTTGAGGTCAGGTGTTTAGCGAGGAGGCCGGATTACAGTCAGGGCGCGAGATGTTGTACGGAACCGTGTTACATGAGATTTGAAGCCTCATTGGTGTTCTTTACTGCAATATATCTTAGTCACATCCATCATTCACATTGTACATATAAAACAAATTCAATTAATTTTCTGGACAACTTATCGTACTGTGTTAAATTAATAAAAATGGTAAGGTAGATAACAAAATCCTTGGTAAATATAGAAAGGTCAATAATAAATGTACTTGTATTTAATACGATATCTATAACTAGTTAGTAAGTGCAATAAAATAAGTCTTGGACAGTTAAATTAGTGGCAATGATGTATGAGTCGTAGGTTTACTACTAGCGCTGTGACTATTATGATTTTACCAATAGCATAAGACTGTTATAAGCTGTCATTCCATCTGTTTTTTTACAGTTCACGGGTAATTAAGGTGACCAATTTTCAAAGTACTGTTTTTATATGAATCGTCATTCATGATTTTTAATGGAACAACTTTTTTTTTAATATTAAATATATTTTTAAAGGGGAACGATAGATACATAGTATGTCGATTGGGTTGCAGAGGAATCTATCAGCTGTTCCTATATTGTACAAACTAATATTTCCTCTCAATCAAAAACGTTCCCTTACTTCATCATAACGCTCTTGCCTCACATATCATTTCTTTTCATTTTAATAAAATAAAAATATACTGTTCTCTAAGTAAGCTCCTAATATCTGACTACATTAAAATATATTTTTATACCACTATCCAATGAGGTTGTACCTATGTTTAGTTTGTATGTTTTTGTATAAATTTGCTCAACGTTATTTAAAGGAATTGGGATTGCGATTGAAAAGACGTCTAGGAATTGTAAGTAATAGGCTAGGTAGGCGTATCTTATAATTTTTATTTTCTCCTTTTTATACACAGGACTGTATTTAAAATAATACAAACGTTTGGATTAATTTAATGTGTAGTAAGTTAAAAAAATCTGGTTTATGAATCTATCTAAATTATTTTGAAACTTCCACGAAGACTGAGTCAGTATTTATTCGTGTTTTTCTATACTGGCAATTCATGCAGCTGATTAGTTTCCTAGATAACATGATACGATCAAGTTTCATATCGTCGGATCTGGATTTGTGAACCCGATATGTTGAAGGTAGGTCAAATTATTCTCAGGCAAATAGGCTATCTATTTTTGTCTCCTAATATTGGTTGAATGTGCAGTCACATGCTAACGTTAAGTCATAGCTAAGTTACATGGTGACTATCATTATCAAAAAGACTAGTATCTAACCCGTGAGGGATAAATAAAGTGATATCGAATCTTTTAAAGGGATTTTCCACGTAATTGATAAAAACGTGATACTGTATCTTTTATAAGGGATTTATAATGTATCCCAATAATATTATTACATTAATTATATTCCCTATGAACTACTTATTTCATCAAAGAATAAACAAGTATGCCAATAAACTATTAATATTTGATGCGTTAAATCGGGTCTGGCACCGGAGTGGCATTCAAAGATTATGATTTTTATTATGGATTTCGAAGCAAAACGATAAAGGGTGTGATCATATTTTTCAGGTTTGTTATTATGCGAGTCACATTCATGATATAGTCCAAATGGGCCGCATGCCTGAACTTACAGACGCCGACTTCTACGCTGTAGTTGTTGTGGAGAACAAATTAAAATAACTGTATAATGTACTACCTATTTTTAATTGCGTTACGTTCTCTAAAGAAATAATAGTGTTTTACGACGGTAACACTAATTAAAGTAATTATATATATGTGTAAATCAGACCTGCCTATTAATATGTCAAATAGCAGAACTTTCACGACGAATATGAGCTTATAATGTTATCATACATTTCAGGTAATATTTTAAGTGTATTTTCGCCGGGTTTAATATCGGAATGAATGTAAAATACGCAAGAAAGCTATACTTTTAAACCTGGGCTCAATAATTATACACATATTATTCAGTCAAGATGAACCAAAATGAAACATATTCTCATTTCCGCTTGCTCAGATATTTTCAACCACCTGTTTGAAAGCTTGGAAGCGTCGGTGATACTCGTATTTGTATAAATTGAGATGGCAAATCAGGGATTGGGCCGATTCCTATGTGACATAATAATTCGATAAATTACAAAGCTTACTCGGCCTTAAAACTCGTGATATGGTTGTATTGACGACACAGGAGGCTAGCTCTTTGGAGCTGAGGAAGTACTGGTCTGGATCAGAGAGTAGGATTATTCAGTATTGGTTATGATGTCATTATTAGATGAATACAAGCCTTTGCTAATTTAAGCTCTTTTACAGACCGACAGCTAATCCTATTAAGTATACTAAGTTATTCATTAGTTACATAGAACAAAAATAAGGAAATTGGTTAATCATAAATTATTGACTGTTGAAACACTATCCTTACAAAGCCTTTTCAATCATACAAATCAATAAAACACAGGTTATCTATTCAAATACATTTGTATTTTATTAAAACATGTTAAGTTTGTACTCTATAGAAGTATAATTACTGTTATCTACGATTAGTTGTAACAATCATCCAAAAATGATAAGTTAATTAAAAGTTAATTTTAATGTTAATTAGAGACACTTCAAAGAAACATGAATTAATGAATGTAAATTTTGGAAAGGATAATTGTATAAGAAGAGAATTCGCATTATATTGCACCTAGATAGTAAGAAAGTAGCGTAGAATAGCGAAGGAAGGAACGGGCAATACGCATTTACTCACGATATTGTGTTGTGATTGTGACTTTTGGTCATTTAATGATTTTTTTTGGATCGAACGCATCTGAAATTTAAATTTTAGAGCATGAGGTCTCACGAATTTCAACGAATTTATTCGATGTGAAAGTGATATGATATTTTATGCGAGACGCTAAATGCGAATTGCCCGCTAACTTTGCACGCGAAACCAAATTCTAAATCACATTTAAATAAAATCTAGTAATATTAATTATATTGTGAAATAAAATCCATTTAGATAAAAGTAAGACACTTTATTAGAAAAAGAATCAGACGAATTCCATGATATTATTTTTAAATGAAGTACAATACTCGTAGTTTACACAAATTTAATAAATTGAGTTATCGAGATCCTAATACAATTTATTAGAGCGTATTTATTAATAGAAATTACAAGTATTTGTATATGTCATGCCATTTAAATATTGTAAAAGTAAAATACAAAAATTATTTTGCTACATGTTTGATATTAGGTCTGCAATAAGCACGTGCGTTTAACATTAATAGGTAGATCCTATGTCCCAATAGGGGAGATAATACGGAGAGCCTTGATAAATCATCTCATAATACAGACAAAATAAATAAAAACAAAATTCAAATATAAAGTTAAATATTTTGTCAAAGTAGGTGTTCAAAGAAATCTTCAATATGTGTTTATTTGGAATTTAGTCTAGTCAGAAAATTTTCAAAATGCTTTCGATGACTAAGTGCCAAATTAATTATTTAAGTAGGTACCTATCTATGACTTTTTTATTAATATTGTTTCTAATGTAGCGCGGTATAAAATTCTTAAAAGACTTTTTAAATTTAACGTCAATTCTTTATAAATGTGTTTGTATTTAAATATTTTTTTAAATTTAAACTGTGTTTGTCTTCAGTACCTGATAGACGTATGTTTTCGTGACTTTGGTTTTTAGTATCACAAAATGATTCACATAATACAGCTTACAGCTTACTTACAGTAGTAGCTTATGCAACTTGGTTTTGTTGTTTATACTAGCTGTGGCCCCTAGCAACTGATGCGTTTGTCATACAAACTCTGTTTCATATCTCATGGGGTTGAAATTAAAAAAGTAACGTGTAGTCGAATTATTAAAATCGCTACTGTGGTTTTTCTATGAAAACGTAAAAAACAGACTTTCGCTTTTATAATGTTAGTATGGAAGAATGGATATATCAGATAAAAAAAATCCTATTAGAGATCTTAGTCTCTTCTAGTCATTTTTGTTAACTTGCTCCTAATAACTGTCCCTGTAAATTCGTAACTTACAAAATATAACTAATTTCAGTATTTCTTTCCACAATTAAGTGGATAGAACACATGTATTTATCTATCGTAAGTGTTTGATCTCATTATCATGTAAGATTCCGAATCCCCCGAACTCATTTAGACAAGTATTTAATTATCTCATAATAATCATTAAAACTCTGAAACGGAAAAAACGGTGCAAGAAGTACAAATCGTTGAACATTATAGTTATTACAGAAAAATAATTTATATAGAAAAAAGTTTTTAAATTTGTTATAAGCTCATGAATATAATAAATTATTTCCAAAATATTCTGTAAAACTAATTGAATATTGTTTTTTTAAATCTATTTTGTCAAATGTATAATGTATGTAGGTACCAATTTGTGAGTTACGTAATTTTACTAAACAATAATCAAAATGCAAAATAAAAATGTTTAGAAAATCAAAACATTGAAACTTGAACTTCTTAGTAACTACACGAGTTTACACCGTCCGTATCACTGAAGGTACCTATAAAACACTTGTGTGTATCATTTCTGCGTAATCTATACAAAAATAAATCTTAAATGTCTTTATTGGTTGTATCGGTTTGAGATGTGCTGTTTTCAGAGCATCGAGCTTTGTGTATCCTTCGCAATATTTTACCCTTAGCAATAAAATATTCTAAAATTACTTTCTCCTATAATTTTGAGACTGACTGTGAATTGATGTTTCAATTTAATAATTTTTAGGTGTTATAGACTTTATACCAATGTATGTTATGAGAAGTTCGTTTTGTTAATGCGATGTAAACGAGTATATTTACGTTAAATGTACTTCTCCAATTTTCCTTCATGCAAAACTGAATTTTATGTATCTGTGTGTTAATGATGTTGCTCAAACTAAAGAACTTTAACAGTAGTTACATTGAACGAAATTTAGTTCTGTGATCCAATAAATTATATGATCTGTATAATTGTGGTTTCAATTTTTGATTTAGTAATACTCGTATAGCCTTCTTTTTTACGAGTTTTTCTTTAAAGTCATTCTATTAATAAAACTTCAGGTCTTCAAATTTTATTTCATTAATTCAAACAAAAAAATAAATTTGTATGATAATTAGTAATAGTATTGACCAGAACATCGTGAGGACACCTGCACACTGGGTGGCAGTTAAAGTTAACTAACGCATGCGATCACTTGCCACTAGAGGTCGGTAGGTAGACGTAAAAATCATGTCAAATGCCTTTAGGCGACTTAAAAATCTGACACCAGTGTTAGCAGTGACACATATGAAAACGAAGTGTAGAAACTTGTACAGACATGAAATTAATTAGAACAATTATTTAAAACAATTAGAGTAATTAATTTGAACTTTGTTATAAAGTTCCAATATAATACGATAAGTAGCTTTCACGTCAAATTACAACTGTCGTCTGACAAACGAAAGCTCATTTGAAAATTTAGTGCAACTTTGCCGGTGAAATTAATTTCCACAAACTCGATTCTGCTCGAACAGGTGGTTGGGCGAACAAATTAGTTCCTAGAAGCTTTCCAGCTTTACTTACAGGCGTTTGATAGTACACAGAATTTCTCGATGACATTTTTCAGCTGCTTTCTTGTGGCTTTTTTATACACTTAACGATAAATATTTACTGTTTTTCCATCGATTGGATCTCGTAATGTAATGTAGATATGATTTCGTTCATGATTTTTAGTATTATTATGGAGGTAAGTAATAAAGTTTTATTTGTTATTATTTTTGTTAACTAGAATGGCCTTTGTTTAAATAAGTTATATAAAATGTTTCTAGTATAGAGATTAATGCTAATCTTTTTGCTTTATTTCATGACTACACTTTAACAAAGTTAGTAGTTTTTTGTTTTTATCTCTAAAAAAATAATTAATGGATTTTTGTTAAATTTTAACACTGGCATAAAAGAACTATGTGTTGGTAGACCTGGACTCTAAATAAAAAAATAACTTGAAAATCGGTGATTGTTTCATGACTTTAGAGCAACTGATCGAGTATGCTATTGTAAACACTGGTGTCAGATTTTATAATATTTACAACTATCTACTTTCCTACTGACCTGTAATCGCATACACCGAGCTACAAGAGTTCATAAAGCTTTGTTGTTTTAAAAAATATATTCTTTTGAAAAAAGAACCCTAAAAAGTAAACTTTTAGTTTTAAAAAGTTTCGCCGCTCTCATTTCTCATGGAATTATTCCACACAATTGCGTAATTGGCTGTGGTAACGAGATGGAAACGTTTCAATCAGACCCATTTAACCACCTTTCATTTTAAATGTACACGTTCATTTTTATTTATAAAAATATTTCAATTCGAAGTTGTTTCCTCAATAAAATTGTTTTGTATTTGTTTTATTTTGATCCGATCGAACTTTGAAGAATAAAAATATCAAAGATCAGGGAAAATTTCAACTTTCTTGTTTTACGATCTTTCATTGAGAAAGAATAAGCCTTTATTACTTGGGGAATCAAAGGATTTTTTTTTACAAAACATTTGTACAAAGTTTGTTGGAGTGAAATGGAATCCCGACCTACGGTAACCATAACCGTCAGCATTCGAATATGATTGGCACAATATTCAACGAAAGTTATAATCACAATGTATTTTTAACTGATGTATTTTTTTAACCGAAACCGTAAATATAGATAAACACACATTTCTTAAAAATACTTTAAAATGAAATAATTTAATCGCTCGAGACGCTCCTTAGTTTTTGGATTTATTTAGATTGAATCAAAGAACAAGTTAGAAGATTTAGTTAGATAGCCATAGATATCAATTACATTCCTATTTGTTATCAAGTGAATTGAAGCTGACACAGTATGCACTAAAACATCATTAGGTGTATGCAATCGACCCGTGTTCCCGGTAGCATTTGGGGCGGTGACGCCGCGAAGCCTAGGGCTAGGACAAAAAAGATTTAAAATCTGGAAAAATATGGCTGTGAATTTAATACAAGCCGCCTGCCTGGCGTCAACCCTCCTTGAGAATGCTATCATTTCCTATCAGCTGTCAAAGCTCCCTTTCGTCTTGTAAGACAACCACGAGAAAATTTGTCATAGTCATTTTCTAGGTCGGAACCAGAGGCACATGATAATTATCCTATTAATTGAAATTGGTATAAAATTATAGATTAGCCCCGCGCGAGGTTCCATAATAAGTTTGTCAAACACCGAGATGGTTACAACCACTCGGTCGGTCACTATACAGTAGGTAGTGATTGGTAATATAACGAAATATTAGTCTTGGTTGTGGTTATTATGAAACTCTTTTTCTATTAAGAAAAAAAAATAAAAAGAAAAAAGGTTTATTTTGATTCGCCTACTTCAAACGCCCAAATAAAAGTTAGTCCCCAATTAAAAGTAGATAAAATATAATTGCCATTCACAATGATTCACCAAAACGTTTTTGTGTATTTAAAATACTGAGAAATCGTGAAAAGACTTTAGCTAAATTGATTTTAAGATATTAAAAGGAATTTGAATTGAGGTACGGGAAAGGAAAGATAAATATCGCTTAAGCGTTTCGGGTTGAAAATGCCTTGAAGCAAAATCCCTTTGAAAAAGTAAAGAAAATATTTGCGTTCTCGTTCTAAATTATAAGATGCGAAATAGGAATTTGCTATCATAACCACTAAAGTCTAAATATAGTTTAGTTATTAATAGACGTAATTTTACGAATCCTAAGCTGGAACGCACGAGTATTAATTAATGAAATATTTAAAAATTACTAAAAATACTTGTAAAATAACCAGGTTTGTAGAAAATCTACTAACCCTGAACTCTACTACAGCGAAAGAAACAGGTAATGTGTTCCAATGAATATTTTCATGAAGAAAAATATTTTCATGCAAAATTGTATACTTATGTAAATGATTGGCTCGGTCGCGTAATATATGAATACCTACTGAACGTATTATAACCCGGTGTACAGGATATTTTTAAAGCAGCTAGTACTTATACATGAAATAGTTTTGACGTGTGTGATTGGGAATATGTAGTTCATTGAATCGTAAAAAGTCGTGGACGTGATATCAATATACATCAGGTATTAGTGATAATATCTTATCCTATATACTGAATAGAAAATTATATAAATTCAGTAAAAGTAACAATGTAGTGCAAAGGGCTATGGAAGTTACAATACAAGATGGGGTTAGCAATGGAGATACGACGTCAAAAGTTCCAAGTGTGGTCGATAGATCAATGGAAATGGGTAGAAAAAACGACGGAAGATGGACTAAAGATGTCCGTGTTATCACACGATCTTTAGAATGGAAAACAGAGCGTTGAATAATTAAGACTGATAAGTCGACAATGTAAAGGAAATAGCTGGTGTGGCGAAAATCGACGTCGACGGAAGAAGGCCTATACCCAGTAGTGGGTCACTAATAATGATAAAATTTGTAATGTTACTAAAATTCACTATTAGAAAATAATTATATTCTCATTCATAACCTTATGAAATATAAATATAAAAAAATTAACAGATAAAGGTCAGGTCGCTTATAGGTGTAAAATTCATGGCCCGTATGAAGGATAAATTTAGTATTAACAGCAATAAGAACGTTACGAAATGTTAGGAGTTTGTAACTTTGAGAATTAAATATTTCAAATGAAATATAAAAGTGTCAGTGACGTTTTAACGTATTTAAAATGTTTTGATAGTTCTTGCAATAGATGCATCACGTTCTTCATCTCCGCTTTTAAAAACTTTGTAAAACTTTTTTCACTAGAAACATAAAGGCGCTACCTAACGATATCTTTACTATGTTGAATTTTGATTGTTCTTGTATTGTATATACTTGTATCATGTTCAAAAATGTCATTTTAAAAAGTTTTATTCTCTGTTTAAAAACTTTACAAAACTTTTTTCACTAAAATCTAAAGGCGCTGCCTAATGACCTCTTTAAAATGTTGAATTTTGATAGTTCTTACATTGAATGCTGTTCAAAATTATATCTATTTAATAAAAACTACACAGGTTTAAAACTTTAAAGTTTTACCCCGATTCATAAACTTTACAAAACTTTTTTCACTAGAAACTGCAGGCACATCCTACCGAATATGTCTATTTAAAAATTTTTACTCCGGTTGAAAAATTTTCCAAAACTTTTTTTACTAGAAACTACAAGCGCTAAATACCTAATAACATCTTTGAAGTATTTAATATTGATTGTTCTTGCATTATTTGCATCATGTTCAAAGTTTTAAAAGAGTTTTACTACGGTTCAAAAACTTTACAAAACTTTTTTCATTAGAAACTGCAGGCGCTTCATAACGATATCTATAAAATGTATAATCCTTATAGACACTGTACCTATGCTTCATGTTAAAAAATATGTCTATTTAAAAACTTTTACTCCGTTTGAAAAACTTTCCAGGTTGAAAAACTTTAAAACTTTATTGTATAACAAACTACAAGCGCTAAATACCTAATGACATCTTTAAAATGTTGAATTTTTATAGTTTTGAATTGTATGCATCATGTTCAAAAATATGTCTATTCCAAATAGTTTTACTCCTGTTTAAAAAGTTTATAAAACTTTTTCACTCGAGACTACAGGCGCTATCTAACGTTACGTTACGTAAAATAAGGATGGTTTGTTTTCAGCTGTAAATTGTTTACTTTGGAAAATTGAAAATAGATGGCGTTGTAGACAATTTTTCCATGTGAGGTCACTTTGTGCTCACAAGTTCCACCGTTACATTTAGATCGTGAATTAATATTTATAGAAAAATTAATAAATAAAATACAACAGGTAATTTTTCTACACTATATTAAAGATTTTATTGCATAACCTTATAGTTTTCTATTAAATAACATTGTCATAATTTGCGACAACTGTGTCAAATTGATATAATTCTTTCTAATTAAATTGCACTACAAGTTGATGTACCTAATGTTATTTTAGTTTTTGCTAATAAATAAAGGAAATCGATAAAAATATCATGGTGGCGCTAGTGTGCGTATCCAGTGTTATCAAATGTTAGTCAAACATGTAAAAATGCTTTCGGTCTCAAGTCATCGTGAAAGCTCCCCCTTCAGTATTTTCTTTTATATTCCCTATGTACCTACCCTAACTAGGGTAAACATCAGACCTAGCATTTTTACCACCGGCCACCGGGATGTCGGCTAGTTCGCCAAACTTGGCGATTTCGACGTTAATTGCTGGTTTTACTTTATGGTAAAAAAATCTTCACATACATTACGCAATGTGTCTACGTTCTTTCACCTCGGCATCTGTCTGAGGTCGCCTAGTGTATATCCGGCAAGAAATTAAAACAAGTCGAAACTTTAAATGATTTCAAGAAGATTTATAAGAAAAGTAGTAATATAAATACTCATATTCGTATGGTTTTTAAATTTTTACGCTCAAACTTTTGTGGTATACCCGGCTATCGTATAGGATCAACAACAACACAACAACAAGTGTGTCTTACGTTAATAAAATTGGACGAAAACGATAAAGATCTTTAGTAAGAAGAAATGAGTCATCTAACTAATAGAACGTACATCGACAATATAAACTTCAGCCAAAAATACATCTCTGGAATCGAATCGAAGAACTTTGGAAAAACAATTCATCGCTTGCAACAGGTTGCCATATATTATCGCTTGTAACCAATTTATTTAAATTGGTTACAAGCGATTTACTTATAATTACCACCTGTATATAAATTGGACACGTGTTAACCAATAAATCAAACCAAGTTACAAACAAAATTATAATAATTATTATCAGAGGTTCTAGAGCTAATCAAAAATATTGATCTTGGGTAAAATAATGTTTGAAATAAAATTCATATTGATCAGTCCCACATAATATTTTATTTAATGCCTTATGCGCTATATGTCGATAATGCTATACAATTACTGGAAAAATAAATAGTATATTTAGATTTTTTCACAGCTCTGTTTAGCTTTGTTGACTACAATTCTGCTTCTGTGGTGGTTAATATTAATTATAATATTAAGTATTTACAAGTAGTTACATTTGCCTAGATAGAATAATACTTTTAAAATGTTGCATTTTTGCATTAAGTTTTTTTAAAGCTACGCTATACTAATGTAATCATTGAGGAATAAATTATGTATCATAAAGCAACATTGTTATATACATAAAATATGTCGATGATACTATCTAAGCAAACTATTTTCATAGGACACATTCAAGTTACAATGAAACAAATAAGTCAAACATTTTGCAAATGATGTCCAATTCGTGCGAAGTGCTTCCAAACTGAAAATAATAAATCTATAAAAAAATGAAACTAAGGAGTGTAGTTAAAGTACTTCAAAATTGTTACTTTTTGAAATAGGTAGTAATAATGAAGAGGTACTTTGAAATAAGTAATAGGTGCCGGCTATGTCGCCTTTTGTTGCTAGCAAATGTTTGCTTCACATTAAAATAGTAAAAAAAGAAATAAGCCCAAGTAATTGTTTTATTGAAAAAAAAAGGAAACTTATGACGGCGAGATGTACAAATTCTGGCTGGAAATCTATTTTCATAATAATTATTTTGATTAAGACTTTCAAATAAGAATTGCTACTAAGTTATGACATAAAGAAATTTAGCAATAGCGCTTTTTAAGCACTGAGTATACCAATTACAAGTGTGATTCCTAATTCGTGCTTCTACAGGTAGTCTAAGATATTTACGCACTTAGCAGTAAATCACCCACTTTAACCCATGTTATTGTATTTTTTCCTTTTATAAATTCAACAGCACATTCAAGACCATTTACATATTTTACCTTTCAAATTAAAGTGATTAATTATTGTAATAATAAGATAAAATAAAATCCAATGGTCGAATAAGTACGTTAAAAATGAATCAAATAATAAAATCAAGCATAAGGATACGAAATGAAAATTAAATTAAAAAATAAAACTTTTTCGTAGAAATAGTTTTAGTATAGATTTTTGTTGAGTTTATAAAAAATAATGTATTTTATATACTCTAAAATTTTTTACCCATGATTGGTATAAGTAAATTATTTCATCGCAAAATGAATGTGATTTTCATATGTGAATTGAGAAAGTAGTTAAACGAACTGAAAGTGGGCGTAGATACTATGGCTACGGAGATTTGTTCAAACATGAGTGAAAAATTCAAAACTCTTACAATTGATTTCTATTTCTTGTTCACGGATACATCCCGCTTTGCAGCTAAACCACATTTCGGGCTTCAGCCATAAGTAAATAAACAAATATAATTCCGATGTAAGTATCATGAAGAAAAAAAAGATTAGCGGTTAGCTTTATAAATCTATTTACCTATTATTAAAGTGAGGTGACCTTATTATAAATTGGAATTATCTACCTATTTATTTGAAGTTATATTGGTAGTTAAAATTATATTTTCAAATTACTTAAGTATGAAATTATTCCCATAAATTCAGGCCTTATTTTTACACCATTTCATTACGTATTATCAGTGCTTGCATCAATATATCACATAGTAGTATGTCGATTTAAATATATTTATTTGATCACTACTCCGAGATTTGATTGCATTCAGACCATCGAGGGTATGATGAATTTGTTTTTTTTTTAATTGCACCCATTACCAATATATTATAATTATAATTGGTACTCCTGTACTCCTTTATGAACGACCATCGATATATGTATGTTATAGTAATACCGAAGGAAAATTCTAAAAAAATCTTATTCGTCTCCACAGGCGGTATTACAACCTCATTAGGTCATGGAAATTAAAAGTCTTGATAATTACATTGGTAGTACTACATTACAACCTATACCAAAAACTGCATCTTTTATCACAGTAATTGAGATTTTTGTCCAGTAAATCATTATACAAGTAGCGTACAGAATGTTGCTGCACTCGTTTCATGATCACAGGCATGTCAACCACACTAATATCATTTTAATTAAGTAGTAGCTAGCCTTTATTATTATTTATAAAATGAGTTAGTAGGTATGCCCATATAATAGTCGACTCAATAGATAATATATAAAATATTTAGTAAAAGCCTACAATATTCAACAATATAAACAAGTCAAGATTAATAATGACCATTAAGAATAGTTTGGATGTGATTTGAAATAGATAATATATATTATATATATAAGCCAATGGTTCCTAATAGTGACGATTCTTAAGTATGTTCTTATGACCATATTTCGCTTATTTATTAACGAAGAAAATATATTTTATCTCACTTTAAAGTACTTATTATCGTTATTATAATACCTAATCCATAAGGATCAGATGATTGAGAGATCAATAGATTTTTTTTGACATTAGGCTTTCTGCTATAATTATTAATCTAACCATAACAGTAAATAATTTAATGTGGTTTAACTACATTTGAAATAGGCTAGGTATGTCAATGCGGCCGACAACGAGCTTGAAGATCGCGTTTATGTACTGAAATGACGCGCCCCACTCCGGCAATTCACAATTTTTTTTTTATGTCCAAAGTGAGGCGCGTCATTGATGAGCTATAACTTAACAGTCACTAAGTCAAATATTCATATAAAAAATTACACATTTTTTTTTGAAGAATACCTATTACGGAAATAGATGGTCAGTTTATTGTCGTAGTATAATGGTGAAAAAACAAAAACAAAAATATTAACTTTTCAAATCTATGTTTTTCAAGATTTAGGTACCTTTCATGATTTTACGTATATACGTAAAATTATATCAAATAAGGAGGGCGGAGGGCTTTTTTCAAGAATGTCACCTTAAGTTTACATTTACTCAGAAAAAGGCAGGTTCGCAATTTTTTTTATTCATGTTTTGTTATATAACAAAACTTAACTCACTCAATATGCCCACTGTATGCGAAAATGGTTTTCTGTTTAATTTTCAAAAGCCAATTAATTTGATAAAATACCTATGAATATTTTAAGAACATGTTTAGAGGAGAGGAAATTTAGAGGTTTAAACCGCTCAAGGTTTCATATAAAATGCGAATCTCCGTTTAAAAAGAAATTACATACTTGGTAAAGTATAATTGTGTCATAAAAGTTAACGAATTCCGTTTTTGCATACACAAATTGTAGTATTTTAAATGAAAAATAAGTTTCTAAAATATTACTATGACATAAATTGTTAAAAACTTAGGAATACCTAGTAACACGAGGGAAAAATATTTAGACACTTTATATAAAGGTGAAGGCCTTCAAGAACATGACAAAGAATAAGAAGAGTCAATAGAAGAAGACAATGTAGGACCTTCCACGAGACGAATTCGACAAAGCCCTAAACAATAAAAAATTGAAAAGCAGCCAGGACATAACCGTATTAATATATAAATTATAAAATATGCACTTTATGATCTTATTTGTGATGTACTATTTGAATTTACTCGACAGGATTTATACCAAAAAATTTATAAACCACACAAACAATAACATTACCGAAGAAACTAACAAGATACCTTGAAATGTGAAGAAGTTTAAAAAATCACGCCTCAAAAATTCTAATCTAAATAACACAAAACAGAATGAAACCAATAGCAGAACGTTACATCAGTGAAGATCAGTAGGGATTTAGAGAAGAAAAAAAAAATACAAACAGACAGAAAAGAAGACGCAGAAGTATTTGACCTAGTAAATGAAAAAGTTAAGCTGAGGCATGGGAAAATGTTTGACCACCTTGTACGATATGATAATCTGATTAAAGACCTAATAAAAGGTAAAATAAAAGCGAAAAGAGGAAAGAAAAGCCAAGAAGGGCTTTTATGGACCAAATAAAAGAGGGAACAAAATTGATGTCGATACAGAGAGGCCAAAACAATGGCTAAGGATAGAGAGAGAAGGTAAGAACTCCACCGACGAGAACGATGTTTAGAAATGTTAAATGAATGAAAAAATGCACTTATATATGGGACCTGAAACTACGCAGCTCCTGTGTCGCCCCTATCCTGATAGATAAGATTTACTGTTCTATTGCTACTGTCCATCCCATGCCCTTGGGAACGATTTGGCTATTTTTCTCGTCAGTATATTTGTTCAAACGGTCTACTTACTAGGTACTTACTTTCTAAGTATTATTCCAAACGGTTACATATAAGTACGTCTTTTGTGTTTGATTTGAGACAGATTTTTCAGAAAGAACTAGTAAATACAATATTATTAGACTTAGTGACTGCTTAAGTATCTAGCTCTTAAATTATAATAGATGTATATTAAGCTTACTGTAGTGTTTCATTGCTGTCTTATTCTATGTAGATATCTTCAATTGGATATGCCGTTTCTATGAATTTTTGATAAAACCTCTGGAATGCTCTCCTGAAAGAAATGAAATAAAAAATATTAAGATGGTTTTACATATATTATATTAGTTAGCTTATAAATTTATAATAAACTGAACGTAGGTAATTTTAATTTGGTCTTTCATTAAAATAGTTTCCTCATTGATAGACATTTAGATATTCAAGTCATATTTCTTGTAGACTATGATTTTACAAGCAAATACATAATTGTGCCACTTTATTAAGATTACGAAATTTTATTGTAATAAATACCTACATTTGCTATTGCGGGGACTTTCTTTCAAATAGAATTTGTTGTAATTTAACTTACCCTACGGCTTCTGCCACAGGTCTAGTCGACTCCTGGCCTCGGAAGACATGGCACGCAAATCTTTGCAACGTTGGGTGCTTGGTGATGAAGCCCAGGTAGCGATGGTCTCGGGGGTGGAACGCACAGAACGATACATTCTTCAGGGAGTAGAAATAATCAATACAAGGGCCGCTTCTGGTCCTCTGCAAAAAGTCAAAGTGTCAAATAACGTAATTATAAACTAATTTCAGAAGAGTTTACTATAAAGGCAAAGGTATCAAGGAAAAGGCACAGAGTTAAAGAAACGATAGGTAATTTGAATGTTTAAGTAAGATTCAGTATTGGACATGTCCAACATGGGAAAGAGAAAGAAGAAATAATATTGTATTCATTTAATGTATAATATATAATTTATTAATATAAATCATAAAAGCACTTACATCTGGTTTGGATCGGTCCACCATACGTAATCCTTGATCTGACACTTCCAAGATACACGGCTGTAAACGAGGTTCTCCACTACATTCACCAACAATCTTCTTAACTGCCTGACAGACCACGCCGGTCCCTTTATGTGCTAAGGTCTCCACTGAACCCATATATCTAGGTACCAAGGAATTTTGCATTTACTAAGCCATCCCATACTAGTTGAAGTATGCGAAGTATTAGTAAAATCAAAATGCTTTTGCACTTTTAATGATGTAAATGTCCAAATGTGAAAAAACCAATGTGCGATTAAATTTTGAGTAAAAGTAGTTTTCGGTAAAAATGCTTAAAACTAAAATATATCAAAAAAATTTCATACCCCAATAAGTATCTCTCCCGCTTCACTTTGGTGTTTGCAGGGTCGAAATCATTGTAGTCCATGTCGACTGCGTAAGCTGATGGAAAAATTCCCTGTTGACCAGTTCTCAGGTTCACTCCTGAAATAAGTTTATTAGAAGATTATTAAATACACACAAAAAATATATAATTATATATTCCCTTTCACCTTTTCTTGTTAAAATATCTTTTTAAGTTTTACTGTTTATAGAAATTCTACGTCTATGCTAGCACCATTTCCTTAGTTATAGTTTTTCTGAAAACAAAAGACAATCGTCTTGAAAACACCGGAGCATAATGTAGATACAACGTCCTGCGTCATCGCAACGCAGCACGACTGAGCAATGCATGGCTCAAAGAAATAATTTTAGAGACTGGGCCAGCCTGCACAATAATTAGCGCAATCTCCAGTAGTATTTGTTCAGTTTTCTTTATGAATTACAATAAATCGCCAAGTTATGGTAGCGCTAGTGGACGCTTAATAGTGTACCAATTTTTTTAAGAACATCAAAACTAACCTTCACACCATAAATCATCTGCCTCTTTTTGAACATAAATGGGGTCTCCAATCTCCACCTCGATCTCATCATGATGTCGGGGATTGAATTTGTGTAGGCCTCTGTGCGTGGCTTCGAGCATTTCTAGTTGGCTGTGCGGAACTGTGGTCATGTTCCCAGCGAAGTTGATGCCGCTGATGCTGCAGGTGGAAGATGGAGACACTGGACCTGAAAACCAAAAGTGGTTTTAGTTTGTAACATTTACAATATCCTAAGAAGTATCTAGTATTACTGTTCCTTGTATTTTTTTTAATAAAGGTAAACCGCACTTGGTCATGGTCTTTTTGCATATCAGCTGCCAAGGAATGAATCACTCAGTCACCTCGTACATCCACGGGAGTCCGATAAGTTGTGACCACTTTCCGCAAATGTCTACCATAAATAACCAGTGTCATTGAAATTAAGTTGCATGTATATTCCTCATTTTAATGTTAATTTTCCAGAGATCGTCCTAAGTATAATTAACCATAAGTAAATATAACATATTATAAACATAAGTCAGTGTTGTAAGTATTGTGTCTGTCTGTATGAAAGCGATAAACTTAAAAACTATCGAACGGATTTCCTCAATAGTTAGTGTAGATTCCAGAGTAAGTTTTAATATATATTTATTTTATATTTAAGCCGGGACGGGCCGCTAGTAATAGTATATATATAGGCGTCATCGAGCGCTTACCATTTTGTTGCAAAGGTGTCGGCGATAAACTTTTGGGGCCTGTATCGATTGGTGAATGTGCTGTACTGTGTCCGCTGTCGACATCCCCGAGGCTTTGCAGTCTCTCCGAGTCGGGACTGGAGTCCTCGTCGAGAAGATAGCCGCATTTCAGAACGAGGAGCGGCCGCCCTTGGCATCCTGGCCTCACCAGGACCCCAGCCAATTCGTCAGCTAACGAAGCTGGCTGACCACAAGTGAGTACTGTAGCTAGAATAAAAAAGAAAGAAAAAATATATATCAATCTGTTCCCATTTATTTATATTTTGAATGGTTTTTGTCATATTAGATAAGTTGAAATATATTTTTATACTATCTTATTAAGATGGCGCTCCCTGCTCACTAGCGCCACCATTTTTATCAATCTATTTTAAGTAATAGCAAATAATAAAACAAATACAACAGGAGATTATACTACACTAGGTAAAGGATTTTATTAGATATACTTACAGTTTTCCAATAAAGAAAATAAAGCCACAATTTACGCTATGAATTTTGATGACCACCGTTTTCGTTTTAGTAAAGTGTAGCAACTGTGTCCAATAAAAAACTAAGTATACTACAATATTCAGAAAATACTACAATATTCAGAAAATTGTAATATTCTTATAAAATCAATTATCTATAATCTCTTGCGGTATTTATTTCATTTTTCCGAATAAGAGTCCTTTCACAATTGATGGCCAACGGGATCTTGCTTCTGCTGTATCGATTTCACTTTCAATTAAAATATAAATACATATCTTATTTTTTAGTTATTGTGATGGATAAAACGAAATTCTACAATGGATTGTTCAACAACATTGTAGGGTATGTCTGATAAGCAAGTTTTCCGGTGATTATAATAATGCTGAATTGTCGGAGTTGATTGAATTTTAGTAACATGATCGCAATAATGTTAAAAGATAGCTATTTCTTTTCAATTTATTTAGTATATTTAAATTATTATTTCGAATGTTTCAGTCTAGGAGCCAAAAAGTCGCGCGTGGAAACTGCGAAAGGGCTCTTAATTAAAAGAAATTGATAAGACTTTGTCTATAGTCTTCTACTACTAACGATAAAGATTTACTATTTTTATAGGATACTAAAATTGCTACTGATACATTAGCACTGTTGTTCATAAAAAAGTAAAAGTATACTATAGCATATTTGGTTTAGTTCTGTCATTCTCAATTGTTGTATTTTAGAACGCGACAGCATGGATTTCATAAGTACTACGAAGTAGCTACTTATTCCATGTGCGATAGTGATAAAACCTACTTTAGCTTTATTATACTTTATTTTTTATGAAAAAACAGGGCATAGCAACATGGGTCTTCCGTGTCGGAACAGAAGATCCGTGCAACTGTGCTGCAGGGTTGGTTCTTGTTTAAATTTTAGTAAGGGAACTTGTTTATAAACTCCCTTTTTAAAGATTTTGAAGCCTCTTTGTATCGATACGTCAATGTCAATTTACTTAAGCATCTGTCAATTTCCAAAGCAGCGTTTTCCCACCTTTTTGTATATTTATTCCTGAGCTAATCTGGTGTAGCTAATACTATCTTTTCTATCAATATTAATGTTTAAACTGTCTAAATAAGGTCGTCTATTAACACGTTATATAAATAAATGGAAATAAATAAAGTGGGCAACTTTTTATAATTCTAAATAAGAATGGATCATTTATTTATCTTTTATTTCTAATTAGGTTTATTTATTATGATATCAATCAGGTTTAGTTTATATTTCAGATACACACTATACAGCACAATCCCAGGATGTCACGGACCACGTAGAGCCATGCCCGGTTGTGGGGACCCACCTCTGTCGATTTTTATTAATTGTATGGTCGATAGTAAAGACACGTCATGGACCGCTGTTCATGACATGACATTGTCTTTGTCGATCAAACATTTACCCTGCAGGCAGGCTGTTACGGATAGTTTCATGAAGAAGCGAGTTAAATTCGAGAGGTTACCACGAAATTTAATATTCGCCACCGGCGCACAGTCCACAGCCACAGAAGTAGGGAATCGGAATAGACGCTAAGCATCGTAAAATTAAGTCTTCGTAGCTACATTACCACAAGCACACAGCGCATCTTGCGTATCTACTAACCGCAACTGGATAAAACCGGCTAACACGTGCTTGACCAGGATTCATTGAAAATTGAAGAATTTTGAATTGTTTTTAGTAGATTAAAGTAAAAAAAGTACACAAAGAATATTCGAAATTGATCTAATAATTATATTGTTATTTTTTTATTTAAATTTCCTTTGCTACTAAAATAGGTAACAATTTCGGACGCTCCTACGGAAGCTTAGTCTCTGTTCCGATTCCCTATTCCTAGGTCACAGGAGGCTGTTTACGGCCTGCATCTGAGGGGCTACTAATAAAAATATAAGACTTAGCACGTCATTGCGCCCACACGTTGCCAAGCGAACACGATTTGGGATTTGGGAAAAAGAGAGCATGTGTTAATGTTAGTAATGTGCTACCTACGTGTTTGTGTTTCGTTTCAATCTTCTATTGCCCCCACATTATAAGGGCAGCGGGGTGAAGCTGGGGTTTTGTCATTAGACTCAACAGCCCTCAGATAAAATGGCAAACACGTGATTTAATCGATCGCGATATCTCGCTTGTACATAGATTCTATATCTATGTATAAGCAATACTAAACCCAGTGATCACAGTTTGAATGATTCGAAAGTAAACTAAAAAGCCATTTCCAAAAACTTCATCTTTTCAAGGTGTCAGATTTTATTCAAGTTGCAAAAAGGTATTTATTATTATTATCAATGTCATTTCCATACACAGAATCGTTAATCATACTAGTACCCGACCTACTATATACTCGTACTACGGACCCGCGCGCGGGGCCCTTTTTAAATCTATGCCCACAGACTACTGACCCCTCCGATCGCGCATGCGCCATTCAAAGCTTATTATTTGACATTGACAAATCTATTTGGCATGCGCGGAGACGAAATCGTAAGAATCAAAATGATGGATATTGTTATTCAAACATCCCAACAGTAATAGCCTTTATACTGATTATGTCAATAAATATAAAAATAAATTAAATAGTTCTAACACTTTCGCCGTTATATGTCATTTGATTTAATTTATTAATTAAATATAAGAATAAAAACATCTGAAGTGTCAGCAAAAGTGTTATCGATTTACCCATAAAGCATTCAAACTTACAAATAAAAAATGTGAAAAAAAAATTAAATAAGTGATTAATATATTTGTTTATGAAGTACATTATAATTCAGTTGATTGGATGATAGTGACAAAAGTATGGTTCGTTCGCTGTGGCCAAAACAGATGCTTAAATATTTTTTTTTTGTCATCGCAGTTGCGCAAAACACATAGGTATTAATGAGCAGACAATAAATTATTTGAAATTATTCTTTCTTTAAATACAACATGTAATACTTACATTTTTTGTTTTTTGGTATTTCTGGTAACTTTCTCCTTCTTCGTTCTCCATTTGCAAAGGATAAGTGTCGAGGACTCCTGTGTATCTCTGTTAAGTCGGGCTGGGGAGGTGATGATACGACATCCTCTGCCACGGGCGCAGGGGGTTCACTGTCAGTAATGCATCCCCTGTCTTCTTCAGGGGATCCCTCGCTTTTGGATGACGGCGACTCATCATCCAACCCCACATTTGGCACTAATCTAAACAACACATTCATCACATTTTATATTATTCGGTTAAAAAGGTGTATAAAATTCTAAAGACATCACGTGACAATTTATAATATTTATAATGACTATTAAAGTCTTCCCCGAAAGTTGTGGATCTGAAATATATTGCATTTGTACTTACGAATAGAATGGCGTTGGTGCCTTTATGTGTTGTGGTAATCTATCGAATACACGGCGAAATTCTTCAAACTCGCTATCGGCCATATCGTTATACACCTGATTATAAAAAGAACGATCCGCATGCGCGACTGTGCGAACCTGCTTGTATTGAACGAACTCCAGGGGTGGCAATAGTTGCGTGCGTTGCGCGCAGACGTAAATGGGTTGCGCGCGCATTTCACCGTCCTTCTAGTGCGCATGCCCAAACTATTCTCACCCCAGTTTCACCCCTTGCAAAACGGTGCATCATCGGAAAACCCGTCAATGTCGTTGGCCTTCAATGGGATGACTTACGTCAAACTTTTGTAAACATTAAACTTTCTAATATATGCAGTTGGTCGTTTTTAACCTACTTCAATTAAAGAATAGGTTCTCAATCGCAGTTTTTATTTTTATTTTTACAAACATTGATTGTCTATAATGTTTACTTGTGATATTATATTGTTTAAAAAAAATTGTATCTTCAAATTTAACTGGTCTATAACAGTCTTAAACAAACATCAATATCTCTGTAGTTAAGTAAAAAATAGATCCTAGATGTTTCAATAAAAAAATGTTATGATAGTATAAAATTCATTTATTCAAACCATTTCACATACATGTTAAAATATTACAAAATAAAACATAAACATAACAGTGGCATATATTCGTCATGGTTTTCAGAAGAACAAAAAGCTGATGGACTTTTTATTTCAAATTTTTTTATGGTGACAACTTAATGTAATAGATTCGTAATTTGAAATTTTAGTAACCTAAATATTTTCAAAGTTGAGTGAGGATAGAAGACTGTAGATTTTGTAGACAGTGTAGAGAACGTAGACAATTTATTAGTGTATCTAGATTGTTGTAGAAATTGTAGATCAGTATTTAATTACGAGAAAGATATTAGACGAATCCATTTGTTAAATATTTAGTTAATTATTTTATGTAATCATTAGTATCCGAACATCATAGTGAAGACACTGGATAAAATATAATCTAAGAAAATCCCGAAAATTAAGTGTGCAGATGTGATAGTAAACCATAATGTAAATTATTATTATTTATCATGATCAAAATAATCATCACTAGGATGATGAAAGAAATCAAAGTTGTTTCTAAAACGAGGACATCCATTGGCATAAATGTAAAAATGTACGTGGCCACCTTTGCCACTACGACTGGATATAGATATATTAAGAAAGTATGTACCCACGCCACCGTCCAGGACCCTTGTTTCAGTACGGCGAAGTCTGGAATTGAAATCGTCATCATACAGCAAATATCCCTAGAAAAAAAAAACAGTCGAAATGATCAAACTGAGTCATTAATCTATTAATATTTTGTTATAATGTACTAGTACAAAAGAAATATGTTAATGGTAAGTCCTTCTGGCATGATTGGGACCATCTATTTAAATGAGTTTCGTTTTGCTACTACTACTACTACTACTACAAAATGCCAGTCGTTTGTAGCTTTTTGAGACATCCTACTAATATTATAAATGCGAAAGTTTGTAAGGATATTATGTGTGACGAATGTTACTCTTTCACGCGAAAACTTCTATACGTATTGTAGACAAAGGTACACGTGTAGAATATAACCTGGAATACAATGGAATATATAGGGTAGGGTATTTTTTATAAAGAAATTTCCACGGGACGAAGCTCCGGGGTGCAGCTATTACTGTTTAATTTTTAAAAAATCGTGAAAGTCTAATTGCATGCTTTGAATTTTGTACAATGAAAATGTGCTAATTCATAACAATTAAAGATACTTACAGAAATAGGCTCATCACATATTAAATCTTTAAACAAATAAACGACGACATAATCTTTATGTGGCTCATAGTGGAATGGGGCCTTTAAATACGGTTCAAAATATATAATTTTTTTATTTATATTCGTGCCTTGAAATACATGAAAACATTGATTGACTGGTAAAACTACAAAAATAAATACAATCAAATACTTCATTTTAATCAACAAAGAAATGCGACCACCCACATCGAACGCTGTAGTGTTACCTAATAACTTCCGAGAAAATTGTCAATCAAGAATATTTTAGGGTTGGGTAGTAGATCCTAATTTCCTAGTTACAGAATGCCGTAACATTTTTTTTTCGATTAGATACCTACTTATATTTCTTTTTTACAAAATGGCTTTTATCTTTCTTAATTAACAATAATTTGTTATTGTATCTTTGGGCTTTGTTTTATAATATGATAAGGACAGTTTCGCATAACGTAACTCTTGAACTTTCTATCCGTATACTTCTGATATGGTTATATCAGGACTATAACTATTATACTATTATATTGTAAAATACATTATACTATTTATAATGTATTTTACTATATAATAATTACAATGGAGGGATTATGTTGAAATAGCTTCCATTATTATAGACGACATTATTTCTTCAAAAGGCGTTTTCCTTACTTGCAAGCATTTTTCGTTTAAATATATCTACGGAACCATCATACAAAATATGTTCACACTTAGTGTTGTAGAACGCAGTAACAATGCAGTATCGGTTTATAGTTAGTAATACACAAAAGGTTAAACTGACTCGTTTTGTCTTGACATGGAATACCCAAAGTGCAAACTGTAATCACTTTATGGCTTGTTTTTATGTAACACTTCTCAAATCTAAGAATGTAAATTCTTATCTATCCTTCCTTTCTTATAATATTACTAGATGCTGCCCGGGGCTTCACTCCCGTGAGAACTTTGAGATAAAATATAGCCTATAGAAATCTTGCATGATGTACCTTTCTAATGGTGAAAGAACTGGACTCTAATGGTGAAGGAAAATAACTACTGCACGGATTTTTATTGCGGTTTTGTATTTTAATGCGGTTTTCACCAATAGTTAGTGTGGTGCCTGAGGAAGGTTTAAGTGTATAATTTATTATGTTTTTAAATTTATTATGGCTTCTAGCTTATTATATTTTTACCCGAGTTAAGTCTGTTATGGAGATTTTTTTAATGGAAAAATTCTGTTATATTTATTAAAATAGGTACTTATACTAAACATACATACATACTCTGGATAAATCCTGAGTTACGGTAATTTTAATTGCTATCATATATATTATCACTAGCTGCACCTCGCGTTTACCCACTATTAAAAAAAATCTTATGTTTCTCCGCATAATAGCGCCATCCAGTTTATAAAGCTCCATTAACTATCAAATTTTTAACCAAATCCTACGGGAATCGCGTACTTTCGTCCTATAAAAAGCCTAATTGTTAATCCAAGGTACCAGGTATCTTAATATCAAATTTCATAAAAAATGTCCAATACGTTTGAGCTTGGAGAAGTAACAAATATACCCACGAATTTTCGTTTTTATAAATTAGTGAAAATTAGGATGGGACGGGATAAGCTTGTAGAACTGCAATTTCCAATGCGCGATACATTATATAATATATTACATAGATAGAAAATAAAACAATACAATTAGTTTGTATTCGATCAATCTTTATTAAGAAGAAACAGCTAAGTCTAGCCGACAGTAATAAACCAGACAAATTCTAATACTAATTTCAAATATAGTATACTGACTATAAACAACAATAAAATTTACAACGATCTCGTGTAAGGTGTACTACTTATTATACTACATGAAATTATATATTTTGTAATTCACTTCACTCTATTTTTATTATATATTGTCACATTGTTATGATTAAATTAAAAATAAATAATTTCCAAAATAAAATGTGCCTCAAGAATATAGCTTACTGCATTCAAGCAGATTTTTAAATATTCTGGGCTCGGATTTCTTATGGACTTTATCAAATTAGAACATTGTGATATTATTATGTCAAATTAAAAAAATCCGTCTCGTTATCACATCCTTTGGAATAGATATAAATATCTACGTTAATACTTTTACTTTTTTTACTAACCATAGCTAAATTAACGTAATAAAAGCCCAAGCCTCCAAGGGTTACCGATGTATTAGTACGGAGTTGGGGATAATTCTCACGTTGATCATATATCAGAAATCCCTGGAAAGAAAAAACAATGCAATTAGTTTATCACAATCTCAGTCCTGATACTCGTAAGTATAAAGAAAATTGTTAATCTTCATCCGTATCACCTGAATATTACTATAAATGTTGTTTTTTTTTTTATTTGCTTTAATGTTTTGCACATTTTAAGTATAACTTCCGAGTGTTTCTTTGAAAATGATAATTATTATGACTCTTTGATTCGATTAGTTTCAATCGAATATGTGTTGTTTAAAGACATTGATGTTACATAATGCTTTTAGCATTAAGTCCACCTGTACTTATACAAATTTTATTATGCGCCATAAAGTTTTAAATAAATATAATTGAAATATGAAAACTTGAAATGATAACTTACTGAAATGTATTCGTTACAAACAAACTCAGGATACAAAGTAATTGGGACTTTAACTGTTCTTACTTTACGAAGTAAAGGCGCGGCCCAATACACTTCGTAATACACGACGGATTGATTCAAAGTTGTGCCGGAAAATATGTGATCGCAATTAACTTGTACAACTGCAACAATGATCAGAATGAAATACATCATTTTTATTATGAAAGACGTGCGCACAGGCTGGCGTGAAGCATTGAATTGTTCTATATAACCCGAGAAAATGTTATTGTTTTTCATTGGAACTGTTAGGGCTCCGGACCTGCTGCCGTGATTAAAATTTATTTTTGCTAATTGTTTTGTTATCCTTCAGTAATAATTATAATAAGTTGAAATTAAATTTTAAATTGTAGCAGCGAAAAATACAATTGCAAAATAGGCGAAAATAATTTTGATGATGTTTAACTTGCAACGGTCTATAAAAAGAGGACAAAAACACGCGATGCGGCGGTTTCTTGGCGTGATTCTTTTCTGTTTCCATCTTTGGACTGACAGAGATGAAGTCGCTCTTTAGGATCGTAGTCCTCTTGAATAGGGAACTGCAACTATAGGCTGGTTACTTGAACAAGAACACGACGCGCGTCCTTAACAACGCAAGTTTTTATTTCATGCTTGATTTTGTTTATTTTTTGCTGTCAGACCTGCCGTCCGGGCAAAGCAGCAACTGATGTCGCTGATTGTGCCATTGTGGCTCTAATAAAAAATACATTCAGAACCACTACGTACAACAACGATTGCACTTGCCATGTTTGTGAGTAACAAGGTAGTATCAGTCGTTTGTAATGAAATAAAACGCTGTTTGGTATTTCTCTCTTTATTTTAGTGTGGGGTCATCTGTATATTGGTAATTGCTCAATTACGTCAGTTGTTATTGACTATATTGTATTATTATATTGACGATATTATATTATTAAAATGTCCACTTTGCAGCAAGTATATAATTAACATTAATATTCCTTATCTAATATATTATTATCAAGATCTTTATGCCTTAGAAGTGCTAGAGTATTTATATGTTTATTTAGAATTATTTTAGACCCATACCTCTCGGCTCAAAGTCAATAAACACTTCTATAACCTCCACATCGTAATCTTCAAAACCGTACCACATAAAACAGTCTATATATTTTAATAGCCGAGGATTTATGTCATGATTTTAGACATGCATTGGCTCTTCACATGGGGCTCACAAGTAAGTTTCCATCCTGAGACATGTTTATCGCGACCGCTAATTACAAAAACCGGTCAAGTGCGAGTTGAACTCGCGAGAATAGAGTTACGTACAATTTATAGAATTCTTACAGGTTTTCCTGTAATCTACAAGCTATACATTTTGTATTTATTTTAAAACTAGCGCCATCTTTTAAAATTCTCTCGATTATCAATTTTCTTAAAAACGTCGTCAGTGTTTAATATTATTATGCGGATAATATCGCGCGGAATATCTAGTAAACTATACATTGTTACAAAATATATACTTAGCGAAGGCAGTAGTTCCCAAAATGTAACTGATTGAAGTAGCCATTGTTCTGAAAATAGTTTCTGGACTGTTTGCTGATACTCTCATCGCACTGCCGGCTTTCGAGGCACGTCTCGAGCGCTTAGTAAATACGGAAGGCAGTCTGGACTTTGCAAGTCGTGTTTTTTACATTCCGTATATAAAAAAAGAAATATCACATCAAAACTACCATCTGTAATGTCGGCAATACATAATCGTGAAAATCGTAAATGAAAAACCAGCCTACCTTTTATCTATGCATTATATCTACCTATGCAGAATTCGTCAAAGTTTGGCGAACTATATCGCGATAACATATAGCCGGCATATGGTTTAAATATTACATTTTCTTGCTAAAAAAGTAGTAGCAAGTTACCTGCTTTTACGAGAGGTGGCGTTACTTGTACCGAAATTGATAAACAAGACGTCATGCCCCATTGCTCAGTCGCGCTCCTTTGCGACGACTCATCACGTTGTAGTTCCATCGTGCTGCATTATTTTCTATCGGGTTTGAAACTGACAATATAAATATCAGAGAAAAAAATATTTAAAAATTAATGTAGGTTTTGTTCAATAAAAATTAGATTTGAAACCAAACATGGAAAGAAATCTTTATCTATTCATTGTGAAACCAAAATCTATTTATTTTTTACCAATATTTCCCAAATCGAAGATTTAGATACAATTATTTTCTCATCATTCGGAAATACTCTATCAGTAAAAAATATCATATACGTATTTTCGTCATTATCATTTATAAACTATAAACCATGCGTCGCGTGTCGTCTGGGTTTTGTGTGGCATTCGGTTTATAGATATTTATTGACTCATAAAGAATACAATAATTCACTTATAATGAGTCTAAGACTAATTTATAAATAATTTGTAAAAAATATATGACGCAAATAAACAGTGTAGTTTTCGAAGAGTTATGCTATTTACAAAACTTTGGTGTAGATATGATTTTTTAGTCTTCCTTTAAACAAAGTCAAAGATTTTATGTTTTTTAAGTCTTTAGGTAAGTCATTAAACATTTTAGCTCCTTCGTACAATATATCACTCTTTCCATATTTAGTTCTAGGTGTGGGTAATTTTATTTTATCTGTGTTTCTTAAATGGTGTTTATATTTATTTATCGTAAAAGTGATTTGTGTTTGAATTTTCTTTTCAAGAATTTTTTTTACAAGAATGCACATTTTATATTTATATAGTTGTTTTAAATTGAAAATTTTTGTTTTTTTATAAAGAGTTACAGTATTCATTAAATAGTCAAAATTAAATAGTGTTTTTATTACCTTATTTTGGGACCTCTGGATCAAGTTCATATTTGTTTTATTTGCACTACCCCAAATTTCAATCAGATATTCGAGGTGGGACCTTACTAAAGAATTATATAACGTGTACTTAATCTCAAATGGGATACAAGAACCAACTCTTCGCAAAACGCCACGCAAAGAAACTAGCTTGCCTCTAAGGTGTTCGATATGAGGTTTCCAGGTGAGTTTATCATCAAGATGTAGTCCTAGATACTTTTCTTCGTTAGAGCGATGTAATTCTTCACTATTAATAGTAAGACACGGGTAGTGCGGTATTTTTTTATTTTTTGCAGCAAATATCATGTAGCTAGTCTTTTTTGTATTTATTGTTAATAAATTACACTGGCACCAATCGTGAAATTTGTCGAGGTCTGTTTGTGCTGTATGAATTAGCTCCAAAAAATCAAGTCCGAAATAAAATAGACATGTATCGTCTGCATATAAAGTTATATCGCCTGTAAGTCCGATTGTAGTGATATTATTAATATATATTAAGAACAAAAGGGGTCCCAAAATAGATCCTTGTGGGATTCCATAAGTAATACTTTGTGGTTTACTCTGGTAGTCTCCTATTTTAACAATTTGATATCTGTCTGTTAGATATGATCGAAAGATTTCATAAGTCATTCCTTTAATACCAAGGTTTTCTAATTTGTCTAAGAGTAATGAGTGGCTTATGGTATCGAAGGCTTTTTTAAAATCTATAAAAATACCCAATCCAAACTTTTTATGGTCAATGTTTGTTTTTATTTGAGATACCAGGTCAATTGCCGCAGATAGTGTTGAGGATTTACTTCGGAAACCATATTGCTTTAAAGTTATAAAATTTAATTTTAATAGATGATTGTTAAGTCTACGGTATAGTACCCTTTCAAATATTTTTGATAGAATAGGTAACACTGAAATCGGCCTATAATTGCTGGGGTCGGTTCTTTTACCCGATCTGTAGACTGGAGTAACACGCGCTATTTTGAGGGAGTCAGGAAATGTGCCAGTTGCTAGACATTTATTTATACAGTCTGTTAGATCTTGTGCGATAAAGTTAATGATTGATTTTATAGACTTCAGGCTAATCCCGTCAATACCAGCACTAGCGTCATTTTTTAAGTTTTTCATAATATCACATACTTCGTTCACGGTGCATGGTTCAAATTCAAACAGTTCAAATTTAGGTTTTGTGTTTATATATGTCAAAATATTGATATTATTGTTATGAAACCTAGAAGGAATTTTATTTGCAAGTTGAGTACCCACAGAAGAGAAAAATTCATTGAATAATTCGCAGATTTCAGTGCCATCCTTTACGCTGATAGAATTTAATGTAAGAGTAGGCGGAATAGGAGCATCTTTGACTTTGTTTAAGGCAAGCATATTTAACAAATTCCAAGTCTTTTTTGAATCAGTTATACACATTTTAAACTTATTATAGTAGTATTCATTTTTCGTTATTTGTATTAATTTTGTTACTTCATTCCTCAGCCTTACAAACTCTTCCTTCTTCTTTACGTCAGATTTTAGTTGCTCCCATAGTAAATTCCTTCTCTTTGTTTCTTTAATAACTTCTTTTGTGATCCAATCTTCTCTGGGCAAGTTTAATATTTTAATTTTATCTATCTTATTCTTGTTGATACTTTGTTTAATATGGTTTTCTAAATGATCATACGAATGCTCTTTGTTACAATAGTCTGCATCTTTAATTGAATCCTGGAGTCCTTTATAGTCGATTCCATGATAATTCACTTTTTCTTTGATGTTGTGTTGTTTTTTAAATATTTCTATTACTATCTGCTTATGATCAGACAAAGGTGTATCAATAATTGTTAACCTGTATGGATTTTCAGTTAAACTAGAGGAAACATGATCAATTATAGATGTCGTTTTTATACTATCAGTGTTTACTTCACGAGTAGAGTAGTTAATATCGATGCAATTGAGAATTTTGTAGCCTGCTTCCTTTAGTACTCTCTTATAATCTATTGCATCTTTTTTATTGGCTAGCAAGTCTATGTTAAAGTCGCCTATTACTATTCCTCTTTTTCTGCTTTCCAAATGTAGTGCAAAAGTATCCAAAAACTGATTTATATATTTTTTGTTTGGTTTATAGATTGCGCCAATATTAAGGGCAAACTTATTTTGATTTTCGCTTTGATATCTACATTGTTATATGTTGTAAGTTTTGGCACTGGCAAAGTTAATCACTTTGTTTTCCCGGTTACAACCGTTTGTAGTCGGAAACCAGGGTTCTTTTTTCGTTTCCACTTCGCATGATCCTCGGCATCCCTAGTTGTCAGACTAGAAAGTTATTTTTTAAGTTTACTATGCCTACATATTAGTTGTAGACTATTTCCTCTTCCTTTCACTTATGTATCCAATACAATACTGAAGACGAAGTATAATATCCTTTATTTAGTTTTTATTTGTAGGAAGTTGACAAAGCTATATGGCCGTGGCACAATACTTATGCAATATGCAATCTAATTTTGATATCTTTGGGGAGCGTAGACATGCGAAGAAGAAGAAGAATAAGTCAAAGTAGTCGTACTTTGACTGTAATTCTTCTGCTTTTTCATCCATACTAATATACTTTCACACTATCCATACTAAGTTAGCTGCTGCATATTATAAGAGAGAGAAAATGTATTTTTTTCCTTGTAATGAATAAATTGAAAATCTAATGATCACATTGGATGACATTTGGGACAGAGATAGACGAAACGTTCAAGAGCAACATAGGCTTTTTTATGGTTTTAGCCGAGCGTAGCCGGAACCGGCCGCTAGTTATTCATATAGTCTCAATAAATTATGCAATTAACAAGTGTATTCAACTAGGAACACAGATGTAGATATCAAACGGAGCGGTGAAGAGATATTAGAAAACGCCGCGCCGCCGGCCCCATAGGAAATTTGATTAAAAGCTGAGAGACGAAACGTTTGCAATGATACAATAAAGATTAATTTATATACAATACTAGTTTTTGTCCACGGCTTCGGCCGCGTGTATTTCTCTGCGAGAGCGGACCGGACATGATTTTCATACAAACTTTCATCCTCCATTATTGCTTGCCCCCCATTATTGTGTCAGTCATAAAATCAGATTCAAATATTCAAAATTTTAAAAAATATTTCTTATACGGTCCCGGTGCTTCGGGCGCCACAGCCATCAATACAACAAAAGGACGCATCTATACAACTGATGATAATAATACTGGAAATCAGATATTCATTTACAGATTAACGAGGCGTGAAGGATAGTGACGTCAGAGAGGCTTTGAGAGAGTCATGCCATGAGGGTTTTATCAGTCAGGCTAGCACGAGTGTATGCGAGAATGTAATTGTGTCGCAGATATCAGTTTATACGGTAAATTCATAGGTAGTTCCTGTTATATACTACAGAGGTGCATAACATATGCATCTCCGTAGTACTAGTATAATATATTTCGGCGATATGAATAGGTTCTCATAAAAAAAGCGTTCTTTTTTGTACTCTTTGTCTTTAGTAAAATATATATAAATGAACCAGTTTAGAAGATAACTTTCTAAAAATAAAAATGGTCAGTGTGAGTTGGACTCGCAATACCTATAGAAAATACAAAAGTCTATGTTTTTTATTCAATTTACTACTAGCGCTATCAGGTGATGCTTTGGTGACAAGTTTTCTGTAAATTCCCTTTAGTCAGTGGTTCACTAGATAGTTGTCTTCCACGTGCGTGCTATGTAGGATTGAAAATTATTTTATAACGATGGTATGTGCTTAAATCACCTGTACATCTGTAAGAAATACTTTTTCTATTTTTATATGACACGTCCTTCCTAATGCAAGTGATTCGGCGGTCGTTGTTAGAAGGCGGTATAAACATTCTGACAAAACCCTTGTTTTCCTGTATTCAGTTCAAAGGTTGATAGATGAATGTATTTACTGATTTTTTTTATTAGGTGATGGTTACTATTCCACATTATATGTTCACGAATACGGTGGACTGATATTAAAAATCTCGACAAAACTCCGATGTATAAAAGTCTAGCTGCAACATAAAATTCTGTCCTTGTAATTCCAACCTGCATGCAGAAAAAACTAGTTTACGCACTTGATCTTCACTAAATAGAAAATGGAAGAAACTATCGAATACCTCACCTCGATTTTATTCTTAGCTAAGGCAACAGAATAAATGGCGGACCCTCTAGATAATGAATGATACGGGATGCTGTTCCCGCTAAACAATGGTAATAAATACAGTGACTGGGAGCTTAACAACCGTCAGCGAAGATGTGCTATACTTACGAGTTGGTATATAAGTAGAACACACGTGAATTGCATCTGTGTGATCTGGCCCTTATATGATATGTTTATTCAGTATTTTTTTAATTCTGACTACAGTGTTATCTATAGGTACTTATAATATCTATAATATTACACATGAAAAAGTGGAAATAGTTTTTATAACGATAAATTTGTTAACTTTTTTTTTATTTCGATGACCTACTGTACTGTAAGATTCAAGAAAATTTCATTATATAGGCATGACATGAAAACATTTTTTGGGTGAAGTGATGGAGTATTCAGAAATGAAGATTATATTAATGTAGCTACATTAACATTCGCTATAATATTGTTTAAAATATAATTCAAAGGACTTTTAAACCCATTAGATACATTAATAATTAACAAAAACCTTAAGTAAAATCATCTCGAAAGTTTTTTTCAACAAAAGGTAAAAGACAAAGTGTGTCCGTGACTTTACGATGCGAAAAGAGAACGTTTTCCAAGTTACTTCGAACACTTGATTCAGCCAATCAAATATACCCACCCTCCGACGGCTCTCCCACTCCTCTTCTCTTTATAAGGCGGGCAGAGATTGAAAAGGGCACAGTATGTCCCAAGATCTGCACTGAATATCCTTTAATCTATTTATATCTTGTTAACACCATTCATAAATACACCCATTCATCTCCAATCACTTGAATATAGTCTTGATTCATTATGAGTGGGTCAGGGAAGGGCCTTTTGGGATTATGGCTTTATAGAAACGGGTCTGATTGGTCGGAAGTCAAAAACGAGGCGCCCCATCATCCAAAACTGGGTGAAATACAAATGTCCCAGCTACAGGGCACGTCGGAACGGGAGAGAATTTCAGTGATTTTCAGCCTTAAAAACCAAGTCGGTGGACTCGTCAGGGCTCTGACGGTGTTTCAGGATCTTGGCATCAATGTCCTTCATATCGAGTCCAGAAAGTCTGCATCAACAACTGCCTCTGTAAGTTGAAAATTTCGAACGTTTTTATGGCTTCCACATGCCCTACATTTTTTAAGTTGGTTAATATCATAGCGAGTAGCGCCTGCGACTTAGTTTATTTTAATAAATATTTAGTGCCTATGTGTACAAATTAAATGCCTACATATTATGTGAACGCGTAACTAAGACAGATGTGCTAATTCGCGAAAATATTAAAAACATTTTAGTTTGACAGGAGAATTTATGTTAAGAATAAACTTAATTGATCAAAGTTTTGTAATTTCCTCATGTATCCTGATTGTTACTTATTTTTTCTGACTATAACTTTGTAAATATTACTATAAATTTCAATAGGTATAAGTTATACAATTTATCATTGATAAATATAAAAACGTCAAAATCAATCAATGATGATTAATAAAGAGATATTTTTTTATTACTAGGATTTTTGCAGCAAATGTGTTAAGGATTACCTGCTTGTAATGATTATTGATGATTACTACTTTTCTCGTATATTTCTGGGAATAAAAAGTGTCCTATTCCTAACTATACCTGTGTAAATCCTGTGTGAAACATGATTTCAACGAAAAACGTTCACACACATTTACACGATAGAAGTATTGTCAATGATTTTAGGGATTTTTCTCTCACATTATTGAGGCAGTAAAGCCCAGGGTTAGCGTAAAAAATAAACTTTACAATTGAATCAACTGCCAATTTTATGTGTCCCTTAGACGCCACCTACGACATCCATGTTGGACGTCGTAGGTGGCGTCTATGGATTAGGTGTACAGTGATCCTAATGTAGGGTGTGATTAAATGCCTCAAAATAGTTATTTTGTATACAGGCTGATATTTTGGTGGATGTGGAGTGCGACCCGCGTCGTTTTGAGCAGCTGCAAAGGATGCTGAAGCGAGAGGTCCAGGACTTTGAGGTGGTTCCTCCTCAGTCCGGCGAGGAGTTCCCTCCTCCCACGCCGCTCTCCGCGGCCGCCAGCTTCGGTATGTCACTTCACTCTCTAATCTTTGTATACTCCCGGCTACACAAGGGGTTGTGACGCAGCGAAACCCGAAGTTAGCGTAAAAATAATGAAAGCCGACAAGTCAAATTCGGCTGTGATTTTACAACTGTTGACGTTATTCCTCCTTAGGAAAGCTATGTGGTGTAGTGGCATGTTGACTGAATTACAATGAATTACACATTTCTTTAAAATTCTTCTTCTGTTAATATATTATGTTCTTGAACAAAAAATACCAATAAAAAAATACCAAAGCTTAAAGAAATATAATTTAAAACAAACCACAGGAAACTGGCATCCAAGTAGCACCTATTCTACTGAGTGAATACAATACGACAAGACGAAACCGCTCGTTGCCGCAGGCAAATTGCTCTTTCAACAAACACTGATTTTGTTAACTTTGTCAGGTTGCAATCGTAGATGAGTTTATTCCCATTAATTTCCCAGTTTCTTCCCAAAAAGTCGGGCGCAACCCTAGCTAGCAGATTTGTTTGCGCCGGACTGTTGGGGAAAATGAGAAAATACTGGGCGTAAGTCAATCTTTGCATTGGTTTTGTTAAGCGAACTTGTAGCGGGAGTAACGAAAATTTAATTTAGCCTTTTCATTGTTATTTTACAGTTAAATGTACAAACTTTGAAAGGGGCAAAATAATTTTATAGAGGGATTTATATATAAATAAATTAAAATAACAATTGTTGACATGTTGAATATGTAGTCTAGTCACGAATAAAAATGTAGTAGCGGTAGTCGTTTTGTATACCTCTTTAAATTCAAATATGTGTGAGAATTTAGAATCTATAGGTCATGGATCTGTCATATCGGGACCTAAAATGTATCTGCATAATCACCTACAATACCATAGCTCAATAAGAAAAAGAACGTTGTTCTGATTAACATAGGAAATCTTGTTCTTCTTTGTGTGTCGATGGTAAATAAGCAAACGCTCTATAGGATATTAAATACTTTCTTGCCCGAGCTGAGCCACATCGATAGCTTTTTCAGAAGCTGCCATCAAGTCAGCCCTAATACAGGTTCAGTGTCACTGTAATTAATTTAGAAAGACAGTTTAATTTATATTTTGTAGATTTCGGAGATATGGTATGGTTTCCGCGCAAGATTTCCGACTTAGACAGAGCTCAGAACGTGCTCATGTATGGGTCGGAGCTGGATGCGGACCACCCAGGGTTCAAAGACCCGGTCTACCGTAAGAGACGCGAGCAGTTTGCTGCCATAGCTAACAATTACAAATAGTAAGTACACGTCACTAGTTGTAACTTAAGATTATTGTCATAGGTAATAAGCAACCTATTGCTATTGCTAATTAATATATTTTACCAACTAACCCACCCTATAACTAAATGTGGAGGAGTTTCGAAGTAAGGTAAGGGAAAAAAACGTGTAATATTTAGACTCGGTTAGAATCGGTTGAATTTTCAATTTTGTAACATTAACCTAAATATAGATTAGAATGGTCAGTTTGACGTTCCAACAAAAGAGGGCCATTTACAAGCGATTGTAATTTGCTTGCGGAAAACGGTCTTATATAGAACGTAAAAGCCAAGTAGTAAGCTTAAAAACATTTATAATAATGCTTATACAAGTATTTTAAGCTTGCTACTTAAAGAAATATCCACACATATATCTGAAAAAATAATATTGATTATTCGTCTTATAGCGGCCAATCTATTCCCAAGGTGCAATACACTGAAACCGAAATAAAAACCTGGTAAGTTTTTTATGTTATGTGCGTTTCTTAATTTCTGCCTGTAGCAAGAGTATATTCGTGTTTTTTTTATTAGCAAGCGAATAATTGGTTGCCTAATTCCGTTAATATTGTTTGCTATTTATTTTCTAGGCGTTCATAATATAATACAAAAATAATTGTTATCTGATAGCTTGTTTCCGGTGAGTAGACGAAGGGTGTTAGGGTGGGTTTTACCAGTCAATTTTGACGTTAACTTTAACCTGCGCGCCGTTGACGTTTCAATAAAATGGCTATTTCGGCGCATGTTTATATTAACGTCAAAGTTGAATGATGTAACGTGCCCTCTGAAACTACATGTTATATAATATAGTATTACGATAAATAAATGTACGTCATTTAAAGTGGAAAGGAAAGTTTCTAAATCTGTTACGGAGAATTTAACTTTGCCACCTCGCCGCCACCGCCGACGCCCCTGCCCGTTGCCATTGATAAGAAAACAAGATCACAAATGCTATCAAGTTTTCCATTTTTGCCGCCAACTTTAAATTTTCGCTGTTGTCAGTGGTTTGATGAAAAAAAATAGTTTTGGTGGCGCAGGTGTGATTATTCTTTGAGGCGACGTTTTTTCTTTGCCTAAAGTGGCATACGTTGAAAAACACAAAATGCAGAGTTTGCACTTATTTGTATTATATGTAGGAAAAAATCATAAAGTGACATTTATAAATTGTGTTAGTACACATTACAAGTGACGAAATAATTCAGACCTAATATTTTAAACCTATTTTAAGTGAATGTGAACTGGTCCTAACCGTGAGATTACATTCATATTGATTAACCTAGTTAATTTTTTAGTATGTGATTTTTGGCTGATAATCCTAACCTATTTCTGACTAAGTAAGAGTATTTTTGAGTACGAAAATGATCCTTTCTACCAAAGTTAAACAGGTAAGAAATCTTAGAGCAAATATAATAGTATCTGAAGCTTACAAACCTACATATAAATCAACTATCAATTATTTAAGCGATGCAATTTAACTTTCGAAATATCTCGCTGAGAATTCGTATAAATTAGGTTGAGTTATAAGTTTATATTCAACTGCATTCGGCGTTGAGATCGTCCAGAATATCTCGTTAAAGTCGATCAAACTATAATTAGTTTGTCGATCAGTTGGTGAAATAGTTTATCGAAGAGTTTGAAACCAAGCTTATGATGAAATTTTGCAAGATCGGGGAAATTGGCGTCACAAAATTTAATAATATATATTTTATTATGACTTCGTTCGCTCGGTCGAACGAAATTATTTGGCCGTTAGGAGCATGAGGGATGCATTCAAAATTTTATCAAAATCCAAAATAGACATATTGAACAATTGTTTTCTGCATTAATAACTCATGTAATAAATATTTATGGCAAATACCCTTATTGCTATATATTGCCCATAGATATTTATTACATGAGTGCATAGTCGATGAGGGCATAGTGATATCGCAGCCCTCTGCGATATCACTTTGCCCGGAGAGTAAATGAGTAAGAATAATTATTAAGCTGTATACGTTGACAGGGGTATCGTGTTTCGTGAGCTGCACAAGTTATATCAGAGACACGCCTGCGACGAGTACTTGGAGAACTGGCCGCAGTTAGTTAAATATTGTGGCTACAGGGAAGATAACTTGCCACAGGTAATTTCCAAAGTTTAACAGTATACTAGCAGAATCGACCTACTTGGTTCATGCTGTCATTTATCGAACAATTCCGCATGTTCGGGAACATGCGGTTATTAGGCTATGACGTCGGGAAGCCCAGGGTCGATGTAAAACCTAGTAATTATACCTACCGAATTTACATGTTAGTAACCGATAAGTATAAAATTTAAGTTTCTTTGACGATCAGCGTAAAAAATAAACGAAATATTTTTGAACAATCGGCTGTAATTTTAGAAACGACCACTTGACCGCTTGACGTCAACCCTCCTTGGGAATGCTATTACTATTATTCAGCTGCCCCTATGTCGCCTTGTACGATACCCAGGAGATGATATGGAATGGTTACAAATTTGTCAAACACCAGTACGCAAAGCAAGCGCGGTCTGGTCATGCTTGCTTCATCATCATCTACGTATGCGGTGTATATGTATATATATATATGTCTCGTCTATGTCAAAGCCAATAGACAACTGGATGAATTATTAAACAGCGATTTTACTCTGTGTAATCAGATAAATTCGACGTTGATCTTGAAATATGTTGAATCAACGCGATTAGTTTTTGAAGAGTCGCCTGCCGTGTCTTTCCTTATTTTGAACCACGCAAACGTTTTTGATGCAGTTTTTACTATTAATTACACGATAGGTGCTAACGGATGTTTATATAAACAAAACAGTCTATTAAACCGCGTGAAGCCGGATCGGGTCGCTAGTAAATAATAAACGTGATGGCAATAACATCGAAGGGATTTATAGAAATAACTTACAGCTCGAGCAAAGCTGCCTCGCAAATTGAATTCGCGACTTCATTCAAACTGACTTTTATTAAATTTCTCAACAAAATAAAAATATATTTTTTAACAGTAGTTTCTCATCTTATATATTGGTCATGCGAAGACTTGTTTAATATTTTTTTACATAAGAACGATTCGTAATTTAAAAAAAATGTAAAACCGGTTCAATAAATACTTATTTAGTTTACATGTTCAAGTTATGAGTATATATGTTCGAGTTATAGTATTAATTTTATACACTCTGTGACAAGAATGAAGCCTAAAGTAGATATTGTTAAAAAAATACGCATGAAATTAAAATTAACGTGAAACTAATGTAGTCGATCTGAATTTAAGTATTTTGAATTCAGACCGACTACATTAATTTGTACTACATTGTTGAACTAAATTTGTTTATCTCTCTCTATAATCTTATTTCCGCCAAAGAGCGTCATTTTGCTGGGTCTAGACATCTTCGACTCAAACCATTAGCACGAATTCATACTATCACGTTTTATTATATCATCCTAGTATAATTGAATAATTTTCTTCCATGTTACTTAGCTTGAAGATGTCAGCATATTCTTGAAGCGTAAAACTGGCTTTCAACTGCGCCCTGTGGCGGGTTACCTGTCTCCGCGGGACTTCCTCTCAGGCCTGGCATTCCGAGTGTTCCACTGCACGCAGTATATTAGACATTCTTCAGACCCATTCTACACACCAGAACCGTGAGTAGATATATAGTGTTTGTTAACTTTCGCGCTTTGAACACGTAACTTGACGTTTCAACGAACGTGTAATGTGAACATCTGTGAAAAAAAAGGTAATAAGAACTCGACCGAACAACAATAACGTAATTTTATTCATAAATTTGACTTCTTTTATTCGACTTTGAAAAGGTGAAGCGTGAGTTATTTATCGTTTCGTAAGTGTTGTTTGTACATTGTTTATTCGGTTGTCTCGGCTTGTTACGAAGGTTTTTATTAACAGTCGAACCACGTGACCGGAGCGTTACTTTTCTAACAAATAGGCGCTACTAGAGTTTGCTATTATTCATAAACGAGTTAAATCATTTCACGATTAGGGTTTTATTTTTAGGGTATATAGGTCCCCAAAATGAAATTAACCATTTAGATATTCAGTTTATTTGTCTCTATCTATATCCTAATCAAGCGTCGAGCTATGAAGTTGAAAAATAAAAATACCAACTATCGTAGTTTGATAGGAATTCCTTGCATGATTGTAAAAATCAGTTATAAATGAATGCAATGTCAACCTGCCATAACTACTGTAATTTATGCAGCATCAGTCAGGCAGTCGTTATCATGCTGTTCACAGTACAATGCAATGGTAATCACCATTGCATTACATATTGCATACATTCACATACCTATCTTTTTATTACTGTGCCAATTTGTATGATTACCGAAACAGGGTATAACTATTTTATTAATGTATTCATTTTAACTGTTTTTAACTTATTTTTTTAATATAAAGTTTAATTTTAGTACTGTAAATATTAATAATGGTGATGACGAAAATGAATTTATATATTTATTTAATTATTATTTAATTACATATATTATATTTTAAATAAGAGTACTTTCAAAGACTACCCCAAACATTTCGCTTTATAATTTTAATTTCAAAGTGTGACTACAGATTGTTGTAACTTAATCCTGATGTATTTTTTTTTCAGGGATTGTTGCCATGAGCTGCTTGGTCATATGCCGCTTCTGGCGAACCCGAGCTTCGCCCAGTTCTCTCAAGAGCTAGGGCTGGCTTCCCTTGGGGCATCTGACGAGGATATAGACAGATTAGCTACGGTAAATTTATGTTTGCTTTATGTTTAAGGTTTAATAAAATTAGGACACTTTCTGTGCTTGTCGACGGGAGATGAAACACTCGTTAGTATAGCCCACAGAAGAACATAAGAATGTTTTTATATCTGTGGTTTAGCCACGATTACGTGTTTAGCTGTAGGTAGGTAGAGTGGCGATCCTTCTTAACTCAAATACCTACAGCAAAAGGATAGGAATTAAGGAAGGATGTTTTACATTAAAAATGATGACTTAGTTCAGCAAACGTCAACTAAAAAGCGAAAAGAACTTTGTTCGGGTACATTAGCCCTCTCTCTCATCTGAGTATTTTCCCGGTTACCCTGAGCGTCGGAGCTCTGAGTCCGCTTTCCTTCTTTTTCGTCTCCACTTCGCACAGACGTCGCTTTCTTTAGTTGTCAGACCATTAGCACTTATATATTCTCCTCGATGACATCAAGCCAGTCAAGCCAGAATTTTTTGGGTTTGCCCCTTCATTCAATTTACCTTATTCCCTAAGTAATTTGCCGGTGTAGTGGCCATATCAGTGCAAGCGGTACTCGAATTGTCTTCTGAGTTATAGATTCCTCACGTCTTTTTTAAATTTCAGCTGTACTTTTTCACCGTTGAGTTCGGGCTGTGCCGGCAGACGGACGGCAGTTATCGCGTGTACGGCGCCGGATTGTTGTCATCAGTTGCTGAGCTGCAGCACGCGCTCAGCACCCCCGAGAAGATCAAACGCTTCGACCCCGACGTCACTGTCAACGAAGAGTGCATCATCACGTCCTATCAGAACGCGTACTACTACACTGACTCATTTGAAGAGGCGAAGGAGAAAATGAGGTCTTTTCTATAGCTTCATAACGAGGTTTCCCGTAGGAGTTTTGGGATAAATAAAACTTTAGTGTTTGTGTCTGGGTTTCACCATTTTTTGCTATATAGAACTGCAAGATGATTTTTTGATGATGATAAATGTTTATAATTAAGTTAGTAATCTGATAGATAAACTAACAAATAGATAAATCTGTTCGAAGTTATTTGCCAGTTAGCTCTAAACTTGTGAAACGCATTTTTAAAGATTCTATTCGATATGGTAGTAAGCGGTAAAACAAACTTTAACATTTTGTACTAGATTTGTTCCACTCGTGTACCTTATTTTATCGAAATCATTACTATAGTATTTTCATTTCTTTTATATTACTATTGTTTGACATCAAGCCTCTTTGGAAATGCTGTTACTGTCTCTCACGTTTTAAGGTTTTTTATCCTTTTATCGCCTTCTATGACTTTCACAGAGTGGTTAGTGGCTCCAGGGCGGATTCAATCACCAGGCTAAAATAATTATTATTTCTGCATTCTCTGTAATTTACATTTTGAATTTGCATTTTCAGTATTCATACAAGATTGAAATGTGTGCCAAATAGATTTTCAAAGCCAACCAAAGGCAATCTGAGCAAGTTTCATTGAAAAATAAAACGTATAATAACGATATTAGATAAAAACAGAAAAGAAGTAATTACGTAATGGACTTTTTCTTTTTATCTTCGTTTAATATACGAATTCTTAGAATTGCAAATTAATTGAACTTTTCTTAGACTGTGTACCTGTCACGACCCTATTACTTATTTTATTCGTATTTATTCGAGCGACTAACTTAAATTGAAAGGACAGTACCTTTCAATTTCTATCAATAAAGAATTTTTATTGAATAATTAATAAGTACAATTGACGTTAATATTGTCAAAAGTGATTGCTTTCAATAACCAATGTGCTATGTATTATTCCAGGGCTTTTGCCGACAGCATTCAGAAACCGTTTGGTGTCCGCTACAACCCTTACACCCAGAGCGTGGAGGTCCTCAGCAATGCCCAGAAGATCACAGCGTTAGTCAGCGAGCTCCGTGGAGACATCTGCATCGTCTCTTCAGCTATCAAAAAGATTTCCGCGCAAGATTCTACTCTCGACGTGGAAACTATTGCAAACATGCTTCACACGGGACTGCAGGTATAGTGAACATCAAGTCAACTACAACAACAAATTCGCCTCTATTATTGTTATTAAGGATCTTTAAGGATGCACAAAACGGACAACAAATCTTAGGTCATCGACTGATCAACTAATTAGAATGTAAGCTTGTTTTTTACTCCGACCTGTTTATAAACCGAAATAGTAAATCGGATACTTTTTATCCCAAAATTCTTGAGCGAACGAAGTCATCGAGAGTAACTAGAAGTAAAAACGTAATAGATTTTTTTTGCTTAAATTCTGTTTGTAAATATATTCAATTAGTGGTTTGTAGAATTCGTATTTACGGTGAAGGGTTCAAACTACTCGTTATTTTATATAACAATATTCTATAGTATTATATAAAATTATGAAACCATTTCAGAAATTGTTTAACACTTCCGTGAATTTCCGAGTGGTAAAAAGATTTACAGTGGAAGCAAACTCAATGTGATGCAAAGTAAATACAATTTGCTGGCATAATACGATCTCCTCGTCGAGGCATATTGTTCAGCTTATCTGGCAATATTGCTCATAGTCTGTCTGACAGAAGGCAAGAAGTGTCTTGGCAAGAGCTCAGGAATTCCTTCTTATTACATTTCACATAGAAATAGATCCAGAAAATATCTGCATTATTCTGAATTAAATAGCCACTTAGTTTAAAATACTGTAGGTGAAAAAAAGTATTGCAATTGCAAGTATTTCTTGGAAAAAACAACTTTAAATATATTTTTATTACAAAAATTTCTTCTTTTGAATAAACGATTAAGTCGATTCAAAAATCTGAGGTTTAAATATTCTTTTAAACCTGCTTTTTAATTAAATAAAATAATTTGAAAAAAAAAAGAACACAATCCTTTAACATTGCAAAACATTTATTTTCTTCTTTTCTTATGTTACGACTATATATAGTCGTAACATAAAAAAGGTATACCTAACAATTATTAGTATACCTAACAAAATATTTAGGTATACCTAACAATTATCTGATATATAGGATAATATCGTGTTAATGTACATGTAAGAAAATGATACTACACATTGTTCCGAAAGTTTTAACAAGAATGGTGTCTTCCGTTACCTTATACCTGATGTACAATAGTTAAATGCACTTTCACGGTGTTTCTAACTTTTCATCATCCCTTCAATCACTATAAATCACAAAACTTTTTAAATGAAGTAAAAAATCAAAACTGCAATTATTCAAACAAGACTTCGCTTTTTTGTTGCAGTCATTAGATATTTCTCGATTTAGAGTTTCCATATCTAGTCGATCAACGTTTACATCCAAACTACAAAGAAATAATAGCGCAATGCGGCTCTTCCTCCGGTTTCCATTCTGACAAACTATTTCCATTAATTCATTTATTATAAAGCAATATTCATAAATGGGTTCTCTCTTATCATTGCGTCCTACGGTAGCTATCTGAGTTATGAATCCCCAAGGCCCAGGGACTACCTATAAAATAACCATTTATCTTATTTTGAAGATTCGTCTGTGATTTATGACCGGCTGTCTGCGTGACGTCAACCTTTTTAAAAATGCTGTCGTTTCGTACTTATCTCTCTGCGATATTTTGTACGACGATTTATTTTTCTAGTATGCCAATTAGTACCTAAATTAGAATTTAATGTTAAAATATTTTATAGGAGGTCTATTTACTTTAAATCGCTTCGTTATATTTTCTAAGTTATTATACCTAGATTGTATTATGTATTTTATTCCAGGTCAATGAAAGAAGCCCACAAAGCACTTCAGGCAACAATTCACCAAATTCAGACAGAGGCGTATCTCCAAAACCAGAATCAAATTGAACTTATATTTATTTCATATAATAACAAATTGTATTCACCTATCAATTTCATTAAGTATACAAAATAAATTAACTTAAAACTTAATTTTACTGATAAAATCAGGTCTTGTTGCTAATAACATCATTTCAGGACATTAAAACAAGTCATTAAACTTTTGTTGTAGAGTCACATAATACATACATATATTGCATACATAATATATTGCATTGTATACTTATATTATTAGAAATTTAACCCACATACATCCGTTTTAAGAAATTTATCTATGTATTAGAATAAGAACAATTTATTCGTCTAAAATAACTTTATTGCATAAGAAAACAAATATAAAATAAAGAGAAAAATCACGAACTTATCCTAAGCAGTCATCCGCCAGGAAAACACATACCTAGTATGGACTTAGTAGACGTTACAGACAATTATATTACAATTATCTTGTAAAACTGTATTTCGATTTTATTGTTATATTATATCGATATCCAAGCATATTATTGTTTCATTGCCCATCATTTTTAATATTCTAATTTTATACCGCATTTGGAAAATTAAAAAATAAAATTATTATTTCCTATTTAGTATTCCAAAGAAAGGTTAACACCGATAACAATCTACTTATATCTGAATATAAAAGTTTACACAAGTACAGGTAAACTATCAGATTTATCAATCAGTTACAGATAAGAAAACAAATTAAGAGGTATCAGATAAGATCAAAGAGAGAAGAACGTTATTGAAAGCTATAGAGACAAGAAGGGGAAAGATGTAGCCATGATGAAAGCCAATTTATACAACACGACAACTTTGAAACATCTGATTGAAGGAAAAATCTAAGCAAGAAGAGGAAAAGGAAAGCCAAGAAGGCAGAAGTCGTAAGAAAGGCATTCCCAGATTAACTAATAGAGAAGGCAGAGGTCGTGTCGTGTACCGAGGTGAAATCCATGACCGAGAACAGATGGAAAGTGCTCCACCGACAAGAAGAAAAGTTCTTAAATTAACTGATGATATTTCCTCAATCACAAAACGTTTGTTTTATTATAATTAGTAACACATTACACGTAAAGGATTTAAAATTAATGTTATTAACCCATTTTATTTATTAAGAGTTAAAGGTGGTCGTAGATTTACGCACGAGAAAATTAGCTTTATAGTTCTGCAGCACGAAATTCGTCATCGTCAGCCAATCGGGACCACAGTGTAAACACAACATCATAAACATTCTGGTTCATCCCGTAAACATTCGGCTAGTATTCGCACTAAAATAGAAATGATTTAAAGACCACGGTGAATTAGACGTTTTAAAAAATTAAATCGATGAAAATATTATAAAATTAAATATCTATTGGAACGTCGCCAGAAAAGAATGTGTAAATTATGGTTATAATAAGTACTAGATGAGTTTCAGATACCTACAAACGAAACGTTCAAAATCCATCGGTCCACGGTCATTATCTTTCCGTTGATCTTCAACATTGGTTTAGGCACGTTGCCAGAACGGTATTCCATTAATATTTAATATATAAAAAAATGTTGCAATCATGCAAAATGAGGTCGTGCACTGCAGATGAACATGAAACAGCAGGCGCATTCCAAATTCGTCTCGTTATAATTAAATTGAATTCAAAGGATAAGATAATTTTGAGTTTGATTTTGAGTTTTGCCATTATGTGGATAATGTCAAACAAATTTAGTTTTTATTTACTATTGAAATAATATAGTGTCGGTTGATATTATTATAATGACATCATATTTATGACAAGTATTAGGTACTTTTTCTTCAAGTAAAAAAATTAAATGCAAGCGGGGAACACTTTCACATGAGAGAGTAGGTACTAAAATTGGAACAGAAATTAATTTCTGGGACATAAAACTAACTATATAAAATATACAACATGGTAGAAGATGAAACACGGAAGACTGACCGCGCGTGTATTAAACTATGGACCTTGGCAATGCTTCTTGAATTTAATTATAACTACTTACGTATCTGTCCAAATCGTGTGAAAGTTGGCAAGTGAGCGACATCAGAAGTGATAAAATTAGACTTTAACATTGAAAATGTGGATTTCACACGTATGGTTATTTCTGATTCGTCCCAGTTTAAAGCTCGATTTTGGGATTTGTAAATTTACGACCGGCCGGAGAGGGCCACACGATTTATTGCCAATTTGCATTTGATATGAGAGTACGTAATTTTATAATGTGTTTCGTGATATATTTTCAACCGTAAAAAATTATGTCTGAAGAAAATATAGTTAAATGAAAATGTTTTGAATATTATGAAGCGTGTCATGGACAGTTCGTATCATCAATTAAAAATAACTCATGATAAACTGTTTTCAGAAAGTACAAAGGTTACTTATTTTAGACTAGGTACGTAGTAAAGAAAGAAGCTATGAAACAGGTAAATTTACAGATTTTATATACAAACTAAAAATTAATAGTTTTGGCCCGGCGAAGTGGAGCGTAGTGACGTTAAGAGATATGATAGTATTGTTAGCCATGTGTAAGATTTTAGAATCGGTCTTAGCGGTTCAGCCGTAATTGAGCGCGCAGAGAGTGATAAACTTTCGAATTTATAACATTAATGTGGGTATAAAGTAATATTTTTCCTTATTAGCTTATGTTCCACTACTGCGAAAAGGCCTCTAAATAGAATGATATTATAAATAAGGCAAGAAATTTCAAACTGACAAAACAACATTTGAGGTCGGTATATTTCCTGTCTCGTTTTTTTACAAGTGACAGGCTGTACAATAAAGGGGATATTAATCTCCCTGGTGACCGAAATTATTTTCTTTGCCAATCCTATTACTCACCGATATCGGACTCACAGATAAGTTCTATATATTTTTTCTAATTACATTTTGATGTCATGGCGACGATCAAATTATATTGTATTTTACTTGTCGTTATTTTAAGCACCGGACTTACAGCCACCTAACATTGGAACAATCACTTTCAACGGTGATTATAACAGTCGAAGATATCTGCTTCAAAGTTGAGTTACAAGATACCACCCAAAAAAAAATTAAACAAAAGCTCGAAATAGACTTATTTATTTTTCAAACAAGCATTTAATTGTATACCAATATGATCAATCCATCAGAAAGTTAATTCCCAAATGACTCGTTCTGGAAGTTTCCAATTTCCCCGTGTTGTTGATTGTTTTACGATTGATTAGCATTCTTTGATGTTGCCGAGAGGAAAATAATAGGATATTTTGCGATTTTTATTACGAAATAACATGTTATTTGTCTGGTGTGGTTTGAATCAAATAGTAGCCAATAAATATAAAGTAAGTAAATTAAGTGACATAGTAGTTATCTTATAATAGAAAGTAAAACGTTAAAATTATATTGTGAGTTCTGTACCTCAATATGTAAAAAAGTTAAGTTTTAAGTTTGTTAAGAAACTTTTTCTTAGCAGTCTTGTCAGTTGAATCATTCTTATCGCATCCCTATTTAGTTATAGGTATAATAAAAAAGGCAAAGAGTAAGGACTTTTAATACAGATGTAGGAAATAATCCGCAAATATTAAATATGTAAGTACACATTTAACATATATGGAAAATCTATACTATCATTATAAACAGGTAAGCGTTTGTGAGTTTGCATGTTTGAGGCGGGTAATCTCCGTAATTACCGAACCGATTTCAATAATTCACCATTAGAAAAGTACATTATGAAAGATTGCTATAGGCTATGTCAAAATACCTACGGGAAACCTAAATAACATAAGACGAAAAATATGGAATCATTGCACTCAAATTCGAATTTGACCGGTTTTTATAATAGAAATAGAAGTGTAATAAAAGATATGTGACGTGAAACTCATCAATGTAAATTAAAATCTTTCCTTTTATTTTTAGCATGTCGTGTATTCCTTAAAGTATACTACAAAACATCCTTTCATAACTATAGATACACGGCAGTAGTATAGCGTGCGAGTGGTTTCCAAGAGATAAATAGTCTTTCGACTAATATTGCCTTCCGGTTTTTTTTACATTAAATATTATTTTTGAAAACATACTATCATTGCCTCACCTATTATGGAAATGTAAGAGTACCGAGAGTAATGATAGTTCTAGATAGACATGAAAATCTGTAGACCTAATTTATTATAAAAACCTATTCATTATTTAAATAGTAGTACATACTACTATATAAATAATAGGTATATACTGATATTGATTAAATGTCACGCACTCGTTAATTTGATCGCTATAATGTTATAGCGATCAAATGAACGTGTGCTTTTGTTTCATAACGTTTTTATGTCGTTTTATGTTGGTTGTAAATACCTGGAAGCTAAATTATAATGGTTTACTATTGTGGTCTATTCAAATTTGTTGTCACATTATATTACCCACACTACTATGTCAACATTGTGCGTATTTAATTAAACAAAGAAAAATAGGTCACTAGGCCAATGCGGTCCCAGTGAACGCAAAGATTCGGAGTTAGCTAAGCCGTGTGCGTGACATTCATATCGTTTTAATGTATACGTTTAAAATGAGACTTAATGTGTAAAATCTGTTGACAGTTGAGTAGCATCGGTTAGGACTTGCCACTCACGAGATTTCCTCCAGCGTGCACGAGACAGGAGCTCCGTGGCAGTCGCTCCCGGCGCCCGCCGCGACACCACGCCCCGTCCTCACTGCGCCTAACATAAATCGATATCGCGTTCCAACCACATTAATTTACAGCTACTTACTGTTAAAAATATTACCGCACATTAAAAATTATCTATTACTTATACTCTACAAAATTTTATTAGAGCCACTCTGGAGATTTTGGCGCGTAAACAACAACAGCTGACTCGGGAACAGCTGATTGAAAAGTTTACTTATTTTCCCGTAGTGTGGCCAATAATTTGCGTAGTTGACACGTGCGTTTCGGGGATATAAACGTGGCAGCGAAGGCCGGCGCTTGCGTGGACGATGTCGCTGCGGGGAAGTTGGCAGCGTGCGCGGGCGCGTCATCCGTGATGCCCTGAGCGGTGTCTGGCTCTCAGTACAACCTTGCTCGCCTTGAGGACATGTCTGTGTTATGGATTATCAATGCATCGTCGTGTACACGGTCATCAACATCGCCCCGCCGCGGCTCACAACCCCTTCCTCAGGGTATACCAATGGCTGCATTACTTGGTTCAAAAATAAAATTAAAAGGTACGTCGTTAATAAGTATTTCAAATTGTCGCTAATCGAGTTGTAATATTAATAAAGTTTGTGTAAAGAAAGAAAGAAAGAAAGAAAGAAAGAAAGAAAAGAAAGAAAGAAAACATTTATTTGCCAAAAACATGAGTACAAATGGTCAAAATGAATTAGACCTACACGTTTTACCGAATATAGGTATGTAAATATAATTAAATAAAGAGGAGCATGCTATCCACTACAAATCCAAAACAAACTATAATGAACTATAATGTACTATACTAGCCCTAAATTCTATCCGAGTCTATCATTAAAGAAATCATTTAAAGTATAATAACATTTATCAGTTAATAAAGACTTGAGGTGCTTTTTAAATAGATTTAAATTTAAGCTTTTATATTGATTTGGAATTTTGTTGTAAATTTTCGGTGCCATACATACTATGCTATTACCGAGTAAAGCAGTTTTTGATGGGTGCATGCATAATCGATAGATATCTCGATGATTCCTCAATACAACATTAGCTAGACGAGGGAATAAATGAGCATTGGTTTTCACAAATGTTGCTACCTCAAGTATGTAAAGTGACGGAAGTGTAAGAATTTTGTGTTCTTTAAAAAACGGCTGACAACTATCAGTGCTTTGGAGTCTAAACATTGCGCGAATACAGCGTTTTTGCATTTTAAAAGCTATATCCTTATCCGTCGAATTGCCCCAAAAAATTATTCCATATCTAAGTATTGATTCCACTAAACCATGATAAGCTGTAAGAAGCGCTTTTATGTTTAATTCATTTGAGAGTTTAAATAGTACAAACGCCGAACTACTAAGTCTTTTACTAAGACCATCTATATGGGGTTTCCAGTTTAATTTAGAATCTATAGTTAGCCCTAGAAATTTTGTTGAATCAACTTCTTTCAACACATGGCCTTGGTATTCTATTTTATAATTTTCCGTATCAAGCGGTCTTTGACTAAAATGCATTATATTGGTTTTGTCAAGATTTATCTTTAAATTATTATTATCAAGCCATTCAATTATGGATGTTAAAGTTGCATTAATATCTAATTGATAAATATTTACATCATTACATTTTATTGTTACCGTGCTAAAAAGATAAAATCTCATAAAGGTACATTCGTTGTCCGTATGTAATTAATAGTTTAACAATTTTTAATATGTACGTACTCGTCTAAATTTATTAATTTATTATGAATATTTATTAAATTCTTATATAAGTATACAAAACTTTCCAAAGTTGTGTCAAATCCAAAAAATTTCGTTGTATAGAGTTCTACGCACAATAGATTTGATGTGCGCTTGATTGCCATGATAATCGCAGACACTTTTCATCACGTGTGATATCATTGAATATAAAATTTTATAAAAACATTAAATATATATACATGTTAATATTATCCCGGAGCTTAGCGGTGCTTTACAAAAATTATTTTATGTCACTCAGAAATTATATAAATATTATTATAGTATATTTCATCTAGTGAAAAAAATTGGAAAGCGCTTGAATAGTTCCAGAGATTATCCTCCTACACACAAAGTTACAAACGATTCAAATATAAGTAGAATGTAGATTCCAATTTTAAATATAAGTAGAATGTAGATTCCAATTTTAAATATAAGTAGAATGTAGATTCCAATTTTAAATATAAGTAGAATGTAGATTCCAATTTTAAATATAAGTAGAATGTAGATGATAATATCGTAAGATATCTAGTTTTTTTGAACTTACAAAAAAGACAGAGTTAACAAGGCGTAATATAGTATTAGCGTCAATATTTTTTATCCTACTTCAATATTCCTTAATAACGGTTTAACAATATAATTTTATCACAAAATTTAAAAGTATTTATTTTGTTCTGTAAAATCACAACACCTCTATTTTGGATGACTTTTCTTTTATGTAATAAAAATATATGATAAAATTAAATAAACTTAATCTTTTTAATGTTATTTTTTATCTCACACTTTTGTTTCACCTCACTCATTTACCAAATACATGAGTATGTATTACTATGATTTCCTGAATGAAATAGTAGTTACTTTTTTACTTTGAATTTGGAATTGAAGTTGTCAAAAAAATTTAAACACAGCGTGTGTTGATCTTTGTTAACTTATGTTTACATTCCTGAATAAACAGTTTAACACCAACTGTTTCTTGTTAAGTGACAACGTTTACAAAGGCCCAATCTAAATAATCTCAATTTTCTCTTTCCAAAAATACGCTATGCTTTATATAAATATGCCAAAAATAATTTGGATTTATTCAACGTTTTCGTGCAAAGCGAAATAATTATTTTAATTTAAAATGAGCTCTGCGTTGGATATATGTATTTATCTTCTTTTCTTATTACTGCTCTGCTTCTCTTTTGCATCTGTTATGAACGAGTGATTCTACTATGTATATTACAACTTTTAAGCAAAAATAAATATTAGTAAATGTGTTTCATTTCATTTCAGAGCGGTAGCAGTATATCTACATTCGTTGAAATTAACTCCAAATAATGGAATTATTCACGGAAACCTAGCATGTATCTACTACAAGCAAGGTTTCATAGACCTTGCTATCGAAACATATCGGCGAGCGATAGAATTCCAACCTAATTTCCCAGATGCATATTGCAATCTTGCAAATGCACTCAAAGAGAAGGGCCTCGTATCCGAAGCAGAGGAGTGTTACAACAAAGCCCTCCATTTGTGCCCTGCGCATGTAGACACACTTAACAATCTTGGAAATGTTAAACGGGAACAAGGTAAAATAGAAGAGGCGACGAAATTGTATATGAGAGCTTTGGAAGTCTTTCCTAATTTTGCAGCTACTCACAGTAATTTGGCATCACTTTTGCAACATCAAGGTTCGTATTCACGTTCGAAAAATTTTTGAACTATCAGTTTTTCTGGAATAACGTCGTCAATTAATGCAGCTGTTGGTATTAAGTTCACATATTTCTTGCAAAACATAAATGTTGTTAAAGAAAAATGAACCTAAATTGTACATACTTAAATATAATATTTTTTAATTCTAGGTAAACTACATGAAGCGTTGATGCACTATCGACAGGCGATAAGTGTTCAACCTAAATTTGCAGATGCATATAGTAACATGGGGAATACTTTGAGGGAATTGCAAGATGTCACAGGAGCTTTTGTGTGTTTTAAAAAGGCTATAGAAATAAACCCCTGCTTTGCAGACGCACACTGTAATCTTGCAAGTATTTACAAAGATATGGGTAACATAACAGACGCCATTGAGTCCTACAAAATTGCTTTGAAGTTAAAACCAGAATTTCCAGATGCTTATTGCAATTTAGTTCATTGTTTACAAATAATATGCAATTGGGATCATTATAATGAAAGAATGAGTAATATTATATCTATAGTAGAAAAACAGCTATCATTTGAAAAACTTACTTCAGTACATCCACACCATTCCATATTGTATCCATTGTCTAACAAAGTTAGAAAAGAAATAGCATCACGACATGCTAATATATTTTCAGAAAAAGTGAAAATGTTTGAACATTTATTTTTTAATCACACACGAGAATCGAAGGGACGACTGAGAGTTGGTTATGTGAGTAGTGATTTTGGTAATCATCCAACATCACATTTGATGCAATCTATACCGGGATTACACAATCAAGAAAAAATTGAAGTTTTCTGTTATGCTTTAAATCCAAATGATGGAACCACATTCCGTAGTAAAATAAATAAGGAATCAGAACATTATATAGACTTATCAAAAATAACTTGTAATATTGAGGCAGCTGAAATCATTAAACAGAATGGTATCAACATATTGATTAATATGAATGGATATACCAAAGGCGCTAGAAATGAAATATTTGCTTTAAAACCTGCACCAATACAGGTAATGTGGTTAGGCTATCCTGGAACAAGTGGCGCTGATTTTATGGATTACATCATTACTGATGAAACGTCATCACCGAAATGGGCTGAAAATGATTTTAGTGAAAAATTTGCTTATATGTCTCAGACATACTTTATTGGTGATCACAAACAAATGTTTCCCCATTTAAAAACTCAATACAAAGTAAATATTGAGTTAGAAAACTGTCTTGATATAAACAATGCTTTCATTAATTGTGCTGAAAACGTAAATATCGATAATATGTTTTGTACAAATCATAAAAAAATTTCATTATCGTATAAACAATACAAGCCAATCGAAGTAATTGTAAGGACAATAGACATTCCGAGCTATGTTGTTGAAATGACAGTAAATCCAAAACAAATCATGGTACGTTTATATTTGCATGTTACTAAATTATATCAAACTCATTTATAACAAAATATTAATGGGCTGTAATATAAAATAAATATTTCTTCTGATTTCAGGTACTTGTAGAAGGTAAAGACATTGACAATGGTTTATCTATAAATTATACAAACAAAAAAGTAGCTTCAGGAGAAAATATAAGAAATGGTATAGTAATAACGTCGAGAAAACAATATGGTCTTCCAAATGATGCTATTATATATTGCAACTTTAACCAGTTATATAAAATTGATCCCAGTGTGATGGAAACATGGGTCAATATTTTGAAAAATGTGCCAAATAGCGTTCTATGGCTTTTAAGTTTTCCAGCTGCAGGGGAGCCGAATATTCGAAAATTTGCACAGAGTTTAGGTATTAAACAATTTACTCTGAATTAAGTAATATATTTCACATTACTTATGGATTAAAGAGTCAAGTTTTTAATATTTGTATATGGTAAACGGTATACTTGATATTTTCAGGATTGACGCCAGATAGGATAATATTTTCGAAGATTGCGTGCAAAGAGGAGCATGTGCGCAGAGGACAATTGGCCGATGTGTGTCTTGATACGCCGCTGTGCAATGGCCATACGACTGCTATGGATGTCCTGTGGACTGGAACTCCTGTTATAACACTTCCTGGAGAAACATTAGCTTCTAGGTATATATTGACTGTTCAATTTGTGTTAATACAGCGTCACATGTTACCTATATACATTACAAAATTAATTAATTTCAAATGTTATTTTCTGTCATTTTTAAATATGCAATTTGTGCGTATAACTAAAAGTTTATGTTGAATTAAGAATAAACAAGTTCAGACAATATTGGAATAAGTAGATACTTGACTACTAATTCCAACGTTAGATACCTACGTGGAGTGGGTTGCATCAGTCATCTCGACACTACAAAAGTTTTACTCTTAGAGTAGAGGTAATATGGAAAGAATCAAGTAAGTCTACTGTATAAAAATTATACAAGTTTTTGAATATGTGAAAACTGAACAAGGAATAGTTATAGTTAGTATTCAATAAAAGTCACCAAGCGAAATCACTCGAGTAATTTTAGTCCAACACGATCAAAGGACACCATATTAGTTCCACTTCATAACCTGGATGATATTGTAAATACATACTGGAATAGATCGTAATATCGGAAGGTCTAGTACCCTTACCAATGTTCCTCATTGGACCTCTACTTTTGAATAAACTTAATAATGAACCTTCACCATAAGGACTTGATTGAAGGACTACTTGAAATTATTTTATGTAGGTCGAATATATTTAAGAGGTCCTGTGAGCACTAGACTTATTTCAACTTAGCATTATATTGTTAGCTATTGTGCATTAGGTAAGGAACTGTGTCTACATTCCAGGGTTGCCGCATCTCAACTGAATGCTTTGGGCTGCTCAGAACTGATTGCCAAAAGTAAACAAGAATATCAAGATTTAGCTGTCAGACTGGGCACAAACAGTCAATAGTAAGTTAACCTGCGTATTATAAATTTGTGTGTTGTCCCATTATTTATTTGTATATTTGTACCTATACAACAGCCTAAAAAGGATTGTGTTATGAATTTAGTTATATACAAGTTACCGTTTTTCAGTCGAAGATATATTCGAGCCAAAGTATCAAAAGCGAGATTAGAGAGTACTTTATTCGATTGTGAGCACTACGCAAGAGGCTTGGAAACTCTTTATGAAAATATGTGGAAATGTTATCAGTCTGGTAAAGAACTCCATCACATCCGAGTTTCGGTCGACTAGCTACTCGAAGAGTAGGTAATATTCGTTCGTTTTTTCAGTTTCTTCCTCAGATGTTAAGCATATGTTGAATAGTAAAAAATATGTTACGAATCTCAAAAATAACCAATTGATTTATTTAATTAATGGTTCATAATATTATGTATGTTATGCATATTTACATTACATTAAATGCTTATTTTAATCAGACTTAATAATTTTACTAAAATTAATTTCGTTATTTATTTGTGATAATAGTTTTCATCTGTTTTAGATTGCATTTTACTATCGATCGTCGGAGATTGGCAATAATGGAAAAGTGCCTCTGAGTATGCCGTTTTTACGAACTTGTACATATAATATTCGCCGATAAAGTGCAGGAAATGCAGTTGCAGTGCAGTTTGGCGAATTCAGATTCATATACTGGATATGAATCTGAATTCGCCAAACCAGCGATCCGTCCAAAAACTCTCTACTTCAATTCGAGCAAAAATTTTAAAATAATAGTTTAATAATTACTCTAATCATCTTTTAAATTCCAAAAAGGTAGTTACTTTTTAAAGTATGTTCACATACAGAGACACGGGCCCGCATGCAAGTGTACAAGGACCGACATGCATATGTATTGTCAAGATTATGTAAATTACCATCATGGAATTAGTAGGTACTCCGTACAAAGTACTTATTAAGTCCATGATTATCATGTCGTTATTTCATTCAACTATTGATGAATTCTTATTATATTTTGTAAAAGAAATATGACCTTTGAGCGTTTATGTTATAATATAAAATAATACTTAATAATTATTAATACCAAAAATATCACTAAGCACTGTTTTAATGATAAATTTGGAAATGAATTATTATTAGTGTTTCTTTTAATAGTTTAAGTTTAGTTGTAAATGTTTGAACTACAAAATTTGTCTGGCTTTTCATGATGTGAACCAATTCAAATGAAGTTCTTATGAAAAGTTTATTTGATTCTATTTCTTCTTCCTATTTTTTATTAAAATTTTAATAAAAAATGACGAAACAGTTCAGCGATGTGTAGTCAAAACAATTATTCAAAACTTATACGTCGATAAATTTTTTGAAGTTCAAGTAATCAATATATAGCATGGAAAATTATATATTTACATAGTATATGTCTCTATTTGGCTTTAATGGCACACACATGTCAGTAATATCAAGTGATAATTCTTATATCGATTATCATATAGGTGGTAGCTTATTGATCTATTATAATAAAACAAAGAGGCGTTATTCGTAATATTTAATATACAAAGCTTATAGTAAGTATTGCTTCGTTATATTAAAAACATGTTTAATCATCGGATGATTAAGTAACAAAATAACTCATCAATTGATGATTTTTACGGGTATGTTTAAGGTAAATAGGTATTCAAATATAGAAACACAGTTTACTTGAAAAATGATTTTATTGATTTTTTTACACATATTTATAATTTTATAAATCATTTGTGAGTACACAAATAATACTATTGTATGTTGCTAATATTAAATCAATTACTTATACAAAACCGATCTTGCGAAATATGCTAGTCAAATCACTAGCCACTATGTTTGACTGTAAAAATTTAAATGTTAAAAAATATAATTCATAATATATTACGATTGGTTAAAATCAATATTGACTTTAAATATTAAGCTTACCTAAGTATTAGTTATAAAGCGTATTATTTCAAGTGGATAATAAACTATACTCCCTATAGATTTATTGTTTAATTTTTAGAACTATTCACCTCTCTGAGATTATTTCCATCCAAACTTTTCGGAGTATCTAACGATATGGAGACGGACGTATTTAAAAAATAATATACATTTTTAGCACACACATATAGAATATACAAATACAATTCAGAATAAGAGATATTTAAGGATAAGAAACAAAAAGGACACAAACATAATATATTAATTGTAGGTATGTACACTATCCAATACGTGGTAGGGGATGACTAATGTTAAGAAACAACATATCAGCTTATTAGATATTTAGATACAGACCCCATTGCTCAAGCATCGTGCTTGTACGTGCCGCTTCGTCGTCTTCTATAAGTTTTGACATAAACATGTGTCGACATACGTCAAAGCTTCATATTTTTTTTTTTGCTTCGACGAACGACGACTCATTGTATAACGACGCGCAACGTAGCAATAGGGCCTGGCTTTTTGTAGAACACAAGGTGACGTCATTTCAAACACGAGTCCTAATAAAATTGTGTCCAAATCATTATTTACTCTGATTTATTAAAGCCGCTTTCGATTCATTCCTTCCATGTATCTCAGTTATTACTAAATTATCCTAATAATGCATAGCAATAGTTGTTTTCTGACATTATCAGTTATATTGTTTACAATCTATTTTAAGTACTTGTATATTTTAGAACTACATTGACTATCTCATTCTATGTGATTTTTTATCTGTGAAATATTTAGATAATTTAGATTTTAATAAGTGGTTGTTAGAGATAAAAGTGATGTCCAAATAGGTACATAAAATTCTAACAGCCCAGTTTACTGTGGGACTGATATTGGCTGAAAATTCACAAAACATTTATGTTGTTTTTTTAGTTTTCTAGGTTGTATTTATAGAACTGGATAAAATCAAAACAATCTACGTTTATAAATTAGTTTCATGTTGTGTAAAATATATAGGATAAAAACTATGTATTTATTTTTAATACCTATGCAATCTATACATAGGTACTTAATAATCTTTATCTCAAAAAGATATAAATGTCGCACGAATGAGACTTTTAAAAGAAATAAATAAAACAACGGTTAAAGTTTCAGCCAGTTTACATTTCACTGTTTTTGCTTATTTAAATTTGATCCTTTTAATGTTTTTATTTTTATCTTATTTACAAAACTAATTTTCATAAAAGATTTGAGTGCAATAATATTTTTTTATTTCATGTCCTATAGAAATTAAAAATTTATTGGTTACAGCTTTCAGTTCATTCAGAGATGATGCCGACTATATTGTAATAATACTAAAAAAATGCTACTTGATGCCGAGACTGCTGAGAACGAAAAATGGCGCATTTATCGCACACCAATCCACACGCCCACGAGGATGGCCATACAAATGTGTATGATGGCGCTTGACATGCCGCGTGCGCCGCTTTTCGCTCTTTTACTAATCGCTCGAAAAGCCTAATACGAAAAATACTAACACGTAGCACGTTACTAACGTCTACATGCTGTTTCTTTTTCCCATATCGTGTACGCATCGTGTGAAAAAAAGAGAGAACGTGTGGGGGTGGCCGAGTAGTTAGAACAGCTGACAGTTTAGTTTTGTTTACGAATAAGGCTTATTCTAATAAAGTAATTGATTCTGTAATTGTTGGAAAAGGAATGAAACATATTGAGTAAAAACAACGTGCGTTCTTTGAGTTTAAACTGGTGGTAGTAATTTGGATATAATTGTGTGAATAGTGACCAATATAAATGACAGAATAATCTATCCTATATAACATAGTTTTACAGATTATATGAAATGTGTTAGTAGTCCCAGTGATAGATAAGTAAGGTACATGTGAAGAATATTCCAAAGGTGTTTAAAGAAAATCGATACATCTAATTATCTAATATTAAGAGTAAAAGTGCATTCACATTATCTTGTAAAAAAATATTCATCATAAGATTTTCGCTTGATTGCTTGGAATTACGAACAATCACTTACAAATAAAATACGAAATACCTTTATTATTAACATAAAATGTATTAGCCAAAGTAAGTAATAAATTTGAGTGATATACGGGCCTCAAGCCTCAGTGGGAGATAATTTTATTTACGAACTATATAGTTATTTGGACACAGATGCATCTTTGTAGTTATTCCAGTTCTACCATAAATCTGAAGTTAATTTTTTATCTAACTATTCAAATTTGGTTATGTAAAAATAATACATCTTAATGTGAATCCACGTTTACCACGAGGTATAAACACGTGGCGGGTCCCAGATTAGTCGACTGACTGAGCTACTGCGTTAGGTTACGTTAGCTTGGGACGGGAGAAGGATTGACATTTTTGTGTGAATATCGTCTTTTAAATGCTCGGGCGCAATCGTAATTCTGACTTCCATGAATTGTGTTTTCAAATACAAGTTAATTCTCGTAATCACACGCTTCATAACGTAACGTATGTTATGGTCGTAGATAACATCTCATTCATATTTTTGTTATTTTAAATAATTATAGTTAGTAAAATTTGTTTGTCGCGCAAACCAATAATGTAATTAATCTTCACATTATTAGTTGTTGAATGTTGTCGAAAAAAAAATCAAATAAATACAAATCTGTACATTCTTAAGTAAAACATCAACTAATTTCCTATAAAGTCTATTATATTGATGGTAAATCACAAAAACACGTAACGTAAAATTATTTACCTAATAAAACTTGTGAGATCAAACGGAGCTTATGAAATCTTCCTATTGATACAAATCGATTAGATTTAGGAAGCGCCGGTTCACATTTCCTGAAAACCGAGGATCATTTCAGAATCACGCGTTTTCTATTATATTTGACGTTGACTTAAATTGTAACAGTTATGTCTACATGTTATTTACTTTATATATAGATTCTTTAATAAGGATAATGCGATTATTTACTTGATTATAAAGCAAGAAATGAAAATTATATAAAAATAATATGCCTGTATTTTCTAAAGTAGGAATTTATTTTATTGAAATAAATAATCCATTATGTTTTTCATGTGATTTTTAGCCACATAATTAAGATATCATCTAAATATATTATGGAAAGTCCAAAAGATTAGTCAGATTGAATGATTGATAACACCAATAATACACCATCATGTAGACTATATGGAGAACATGGAGAATTTTCGTAAAAAATATTAAATCATTTTTATATATCAAGCATACTATATCATCCACTTGCGAGTTCCTCACTATTAAAAATCACATTTCAGAGGCACTAGTGCGATTTATTGTAATTAAATGGTATGTACGCACTACGCGCCTGCTGTTGGTCTGTCCATCTCCAAAATGGTATATAACCCGTATTATCTATTCACACTACGATGATGTCACCATTCACATACGATTTTGGAGCTGGATATCTGGATACCTGCCCTAAAAGGCCACATACGCGCACACTAGCGCCACCATCACACTTTTTATGAATTTATTTTATTTATTAGGAATAAAAACATAACTTAATAATAGTGCTACATTAGGTAGAGGGTTTTATTAGAAAGATAAAAGATACTTATCATAGAAAATGATAGACTATAGATTTTCTAATACAATTGTATCAGAAAATATTATAGTCTATAATTTTCTATTATAAGTTTTTTATTAACTAAATATATCATAGTTTGATAATTTCTTAGATTTCGTAATAAATAAAAGAAAAAAGACGATGGCTAGTGTGCGGATAGGTGTAGCCATAACGTTAATTTTCATGGAATTGAGGGAACATCGCCTGTTTTCTTCAGTTGTTTCGATTTCAGTGAGAGGGACGTTACAAAATTTTTAAAACATTTAAGCCTCAGTAATTACCGACTACTATTTATTCGTAAAATTGCTGAGTGAGGTGACTATCACAACAATGCTAAAACCCACATACGCGTTCGCTACATTTTTTAATATTCCTATGATTCCACTGCTATTGTAACAATTACTATACATTTTATTTATCACTATTGTTGGTGGCAGTTGTGGTATTTTATATTCTAATAATCTTTATTTATTGAAAATTAAGGCATGCTAACGGTGAGCCTTACAGTAGTTTGCCTATATGATGTGTAACATCAGACATCTGAAATCGCTCGTCGAAATCATTCAGTTTTAGTAATTAGCGCGTTGACTGCTAAAAATGCACGTCTCATAGTAAGGAGAGTGTTCACAGAAATAAGGAAAAAAACCACAGTAAACAGAAAAAACATATTATGTCAAATATTTTATGACATTTTTGATATAATAAAACTTTTTCTGTTGAGGCTAATAGGTATTTTTCTGTTCGCTATGGGTTTTTGAGCGTTCTCTTTTATAGGAACGATACTCACAGAATGCGAGTAAGCGAGAGGAAAGACGTTATACATCATAAATCTATATATATAAAATTCTTGCGTTATTGAGTGACTGACTGACAGACAACGCACAGCCGAACTAGTGGACATAGAGAGCTGAAATTTGGTGTGTAGGTTCCTAGGACATTGTAGGGGAGTATTAAGAAGGGATTTTCTGAAATTCCCAGGGGAAACAGATTTTTACTGACATACAGAGTTGTGGGCAAAAGCTAGTATAATATATTACAGCACAACCCGAATTGAGTAATTATTACGTCCTTGAACTTGTAACTTAGAAAACACAAAATTTTATTATTATTGTGCTAATCATTAATTGTATGACTCACGGAAAATCGTTGTAGTGTATGACTTTCGTTCGGTAAAACAAATGAAAATAATTACATGGCCAGTTATATACCATCAGTCATCTCAAAATACACCTCTAAATTAATCGTCTATTACATTGCTTTCTGTCACAGTTTATTATTATATGTCGATTTTAACGAAACGATTCACTTTCGAGTACAAATACAACTTTTGTATAAAAATCTAACGTTAATGACACTAATATAAATATTTCGTACATACGGCTATCTGCAATAGAACTATTGAAACGAAACAATTTTAATAAATTCTCAATAATAATGTAACACATCTGGAATCGACTTATTTGTACTAAATATATAAGCACATAAAAATGCAATAAGTTTCTCCGGTCAACTTTGACATTACCTTTAACCTGTGTAGAAAAACGCATGTTAAAATCAACGTCATAGTTGACCAGTGCAATCCGCGATGACCTCTTGATTACAAGTGTATGAAATGTGTATAATATGTATTTAGTCTAAGATACATTTTTATATTTACTTTTCGCAACCTTATTACCTAATAACTAGACATATATTTTAGAATTTCGTTTCGGAAAGACAAAGCGTCAGCTTGTCGTAATCTACATCGAATCTACCTGCGGGACTTAACCTTTTAATTAATTCCATTAAGCCTAATACATCATTCCGAATGCTCTAGTAATAAATTGCATTCAATTATAAAGTGAATACACATAAAACAAGTGTCCTATATAATTTAGTGCAATTTATTATGCATAATCTTGTATATAATCTTGTATAATTTAGTAATAATGTCTAAATTATACAATAATGTATAATAATTGCTAATCATCTTTCAGCTATACGTATTAATAATTAAAAAGACCAATAAAATAACAGCAATAATAAAATAAATTAACGAATAATTATGTATACCTATAGGGTATTATGATTTGTACCTAAAATTACTTTGGTATTTAATGTATGCCATGAATACATACCAAATATTATCAAATGATGTATTCATAAATATCTAGCGTCTTTAAATTAGCATGTTGAGAATAATCCATCATTTGGAATTTGAAGTTTCCACTATCACGTATATAAATAGGTTTAAGGATGTTTAGGACTGACACACACTATGAAGGGGCAGCAAGTATGCTGTATTGTGATTGCGTGCGCCATAATTGGCTGCAGATGCGACGACGCAGCGTGTTATTGACGCATCTGGTGGGTCGTGGTCCTTTATGCCCAGCCATAAGGGCCGAACTTGATAGGAGCATGCTGTACTAACTGAAGCTAAGATTCGAACAATCTATACAATTTATTTTGTTACAGTGTTTCTGAAATTTGTTATATTTCTGGCGTAAACCGAAGACTGATCATCTCAAGTATTTAACTAACATTTAGCGCATCGTTTATACGTCAAGTGGAAATACGCATCGGTTTCAGTCACAAATCTTATGTTCGAATGAAATGAAACAATTCTTTTACGGGTCGTATATTTCTGTCACAAGTAAGACTTGTGAATAAGACGGATATTGCTCAAGTCAATCCAAATGATGAATGCTTCTTTGAATTGCTATTATTATTAATTCTAGGGTTCCATAAGGCAAGACTTCACTAATTGATTCTACATAACTATTTCATTATTAGTTAACTGGTGAATTATAGAATTTATTGCCATATTTTATAATACATATGTATGAAAAATACATTATACTATTGAAATTTAATTCTGGTGTTATTATTAGGCAGCGAATTCATATTGCTGTAATAAGTCTATTTTATTTCTTCAATTCTCACCAGGCCTGAAGGAACCCGTTCTCTGTTCAAGTGTTCATAGAGATTGTCGTAGCTGATGATAGGAGTCCTGCTTTTCAGATATACGAGGGTCTCATTGTTGAAACAGGAAAGTTAGCTTATTATCAATTGCAATCAGATGAGCAAGATATGCGATTGAATATTGAAACTAACCTCCTACATCAACAATGCCAACAATGTAGGTCTAATGCTCAACCTTATGCTGTATTTGTACACTACCAGAACATTGTATCGAGCGAGCAAAACAAGCTAAGTAAAACTAATTTAAGAAAGCATGGCGTAGTCTACTGTGCAGCTAATCTAGGTACAAGAAATAGCAATATTTCAAAGGTAGGAAATGAGTTGTGGATGACATGACCTAGTTTTCTATATAAAGTCATGTAGACAAAATTTGCTCGCTTTTATATAAAAAGAAACTATTATATGGCTTTTCATTATTGTAGTTCTTCATTTCAAGTATGGAAACCTTGAACTATATTTTGTACATTTCAGGTATAAAGGTACACGGGACCCCGATTGTATTCTGTGGAATTGGCCTTTCGGTCTTGTGCATTATATTTTGTTAACTGGCCTCTTGCCAAATCGACTAGATACGAGATATCTGTATTCCTAGTGATAAACATGAAGTTTCTAAAGGTGAGTGTGAGAAATAATAACTATACACATAACAACAAAATATATAATTATATATTATGTTGTTAATATTAAATTATATATAATTATATATTATGTTCATAGATAATATATATAATTATACATTAGGTTGACAATGCGGGGCAAAATGCAATATTTACTTTTTTTTATTTATTGAGAAAGAGATTATATGTCAACCCGGAGTTGAGTTAGGAAAGTGAAGGAAATGTTCCATCTATACAGAGATTAAGTTAAAAATTAAAATTGTTCTAGGATCTTAAACACACGTGACTTCGTTGCATTAATGATTAATAGTTTTAATGAAATGAACACGTGTGATTAAGATGTTGCTTTGTCTACTAACGTTACTTAATAATTATCAACGTTTTCAAATTAAGTAAATGAAGATAATACAATATTTTATTGGAAATCAAAAAATGATCACAAGCTTGATTTATAAATTGAAATGTCGTTGAAACATGCATGCCAGAGGTTTTGAGAGTATTGAGAACTCAACTTCGCGCATGCATGCCACTAGTGGATATATCGCTCTTGCTATGAAATGCTCAAAATAATATTTTTAAACAGGTTTTTAGCAATTGGTGAATATTTAACTGATTCATACAGTGTGATAGTACCTAACTATAGTTCTAAATGCAGTTGAGTCCTGACATGGCGAAAAGGACTAATGCAAAAAATTAAATCGTAATTTTCACTATTATTAAGTTGAATCGGTAAAAAACTGCAATTAGTAATCCAATGTCAAAAATTCAGCATGCATTTGGTCAACAAGCAAATATAATTTTTCAAACATTCAATTACATGGTTTTTAACATAAATTATAACATAAAGCTAAAATATCTAAATAATAATAGTCCAGGAGTTCATGAATTAGCAACTACGTTTAAAATAAAATACGTGCCTACTACTATCAATCATAACAATAAAATAGAATTTGCAAAGAATAAACTATTATCAACTTGAATATTCTACACAAAGTAATCGATAAAAGCAGAGAAATTTGAGCATCAGATTTTTCTATCAATATTGTTATGTTGTTCCACTTATTTTTCCATACAAATAATAGTTTGAAACTCCATCAATCGAAAATATCAAGGACCTCTAACTAGGTTTTTTCAATATCAAATTATGGCGTAAGATTGTAGACACAGTTAACTTTATCAACCATTCCGACTAGCTATCTACATTCGCAATCTTATGTTACTTGCAATAACTTCTAATATTTACAAGGAATAGACCATCAGAACAATCTCTGTTAGACATTGAAAAAAGTAGATACAGTTATAAGTCATAGTAACCAGACAATGGACGTACTAATTTAGTGGACTTTTAAAATAATCCCTGCTTTCATTATAATACTTGAGCATAAGTAAATTTGAGGCATTTTTAAATTTATCTTTGCCTGGTAATCTAGCTGAATTTTCCAGTTTATCAAAAACAAAAACTAAGTTATAATATCATCTAAATGACATATTTATCAGTCGTTTCTGTTACTACTTCAGACTCCAAATTATTATATTACTACGACTAGAGACGTTCGTTAATTACTCGTATTATTCTTCTTTGTATAAAAAAGTTTTAGTCATATAGTTAAAGTTAAATTCTAGTAATATATCTAAAAAAAAGTGTATTAATGTGCTAAATAACGGAATTGAAGTGCTCTAATATTTTTTATTTGTTTCAAATTATTATTATTATAATTTTGTAGTTGGAGAAATAAGTGGATAATAGTGTGCGCCCTCTATTTATCCTCTTCCAGAAGAACCAAATCGTCAGCCACGACGTCCGACACATGGAGGTAAATGATCCAGTACATAAGGTTAAAGCAGACGAAGCATACGGGGAACACGATTCGGGAGTATTTGTCGATGTCCGATGGAGTCATACCCAGAAGCTTGCTTATGTCCTGAAAATGAAATAATTGCATAATTATTATAAAACCTACGTTAACACCTTTTGAATGTAAGAAGACAATCGTCGCAGAGCTAAACTCACAATAATAAAAGATGCAATCGCATTGCAAGTAAAACCATTGCAGGCATACATTCGCTGAGCAAATAGAATAGATATAAATAATATAGGTACCTTCCCAGGGTGCAGGATATGTGGAGGTGGGCCAGGATTCTCCTCTTCAGCACCACTTCTCCCTCCATTTATAGTATTTTCTAAAGTTCCTCCCTTAGAATGAGCTTTAGGATCGTGGACCTTAAACCGAACCTCCTGAAATATATTTTGAAAATTTTGTAAAAAGCCGGCAGAAAATTCTTATAAAATTCCAGTTAGTAAATAGCAAAAAAAAATTACCGAGCAGCTTACCGAAGGCCTACCCGGCGGACACCGCCCCAGGGTTCCCATTTTGGAGAGAGTGTGGGGATCACCTACAGGGGGACATTCGACTGGCATTTTCTTTTCGGATGCTATTTTCTGAATAGCTACAAATCTTTGTTTTCTCATTTGTATTCTTTTAGCCATATAGCCCACTGTAGCATATTCTGTAAAGAAAGGAAACAACTCTCCACATCAAGTTATTAGGACAAATTATAAAAAATAATATACTTCAACGTGTAACAGAATTATATAGTAACTCGCATAGTTGCATTACAATTGTCGCAAAGCAAATATATCGCACTGCACATTAGTTAAATACATACCAATGTAGATATTTTATATACCTACTGTAATCTAAGTATAAAGCAAGATAAATTCACCATTTGTTGTGATTGACGTAAATACAATAACACATTATACATTTTTAGTGACAATTTCATAACTCCTCTCAACCTATCGCCGGTTGAATGTAAGTATCCCTATATGGGATAAGTCCGCCGTTGTACATGTATCTTTCTTGTATTAATTTTGATTAATGTACTTATTTTCGCAATAAGTTATTATAAACAAACAAACAAGTCTAAATATATTATTTAGATCAGCCAGTAGTAAAAAATAAAAATATTTTACCTAGTAAACTAGCGAAAACCATCACGAAACAAGTGCCCAAGTAAACGTCTATAGACTTGACATATGATATCTTTGGCAGTGCGGCATTCGTTGATGACATCAGCGTGGTCATGGTCAGCACGGTGGTCACACCCAGGGCTACCCGCGCCGGGGTCGCGTTCCGATTCAGCCAAAACGATACCCAAGAAATAATGACGATCAAACCAGATGGAATGTAAATCTGAATTAGATAATACCCCATAGATCGAACAAATTGAATTTCACATGCCAATCTTGAATAGTTTCCTGAAAATCGATCAATGTATATTTGATTATTGACATAATCATGAAAATGTTTTGTAGTCTGCAATTTATTTTATTTCATATTAAAGTTGAAAGACTCAATTATTGTAATTTTAAATCTCAATACAAAAAGAATATGATTGCAAAAATAATTTGGAATATACAAAAGTTATCATCATTACTCTTTGTGTTTTCGTGCAAAAATACATAAGCAGGACGTGAAAAGAATCGTGGCCGTTTTTGTCCAGTGTTCCACGCTGTGGTGTACATTAATTAGTAGAATTCCCCCGCTTACTCAAGTACCTGTGGTAAGAGAAATCTCCATGGCGCGTTGGCGATGGCCCAGGACCTTGAACTGCGGCAGGGACACCTCGCTCGACACACCCACAGAGTTGGGCCCTTCGTTCCACTTGTATCGGATGTCTCGCATGGTGTAGCCGACTGTGCGCAGCGGATACATAGATAAAATAACCCCAGGCCCATCGCAATGGGTTTTACATCGAGTCGTCAATCGGTCGGGGTCAGAGCGGGGGAGTCGCGAGCTAAGAATTCACGCGTCTCGTGCGATTATCGTGTCATGTTTAGCGTGTGTGCTAGTGTCGCGATATCGATTGTCTGCACACGGGCTGAGGGAGACGGGGTCAGTGGCGAAGCGATGGACGGGAGTGTTGGGACTGCGACTTTTGCATTCTGTTACCTGTCGATAGCGTAACAACAGTAGCTCGTTGGCGATGACCCAATACTCGGAACTGTGGCAGCTGCACTTCATTGCTCATCCCGACGCTTGACAGCCCGTCTTTCCAATGGTACCGAATGTCTCTCATTGTGTACCCGACTCCGGAGACATGCCAAACACACAAAACGCTATCACTTACGCTGCGAAGCATCCGTTTCCCTCGTGTGGCGCGTCGGCGTCCAGGTGGGACTCACGGGTGCAAAATGGCGAGACATAATTGAGCCGAGCCGAGAGAGTCACGCAAAGATTGTCTCGGATCAGCGCAAAATGGATGATAGAAAAATATATAATCTACCAGTCTACCTACAGAGTGTTAAAAGGCAAAACTAGAATGCTAAGGAGTCATGATACTTAACGAATAAATATTTATAATATAAAACAACTTCGTAAGATTTATGGAAGTGACAAAGCAAAAGAAAAGGCATGCAGTGCATTCAGTCGGTGTGTGTGTAGGTGATGAGCGAAAGCATCTCGTCTGGGTGTGAGATTATGTGGTAAAAGCGTCGCGCATTCGCCTATCTGCGCACGGCTCTCGTGGTTGAGCAGACAGACCCCAAGGCGCCACCGTCCCCGCCTCCTTCGGCCCGCTCAGCTTTCACAGCGTCGATGTCTTAATATCATTTCTTTCGCTTAATGCACGTGGGAAAAGGCTTACTATTTACGAGTCTGCCTTCTGCGGGTGCTGTATGCGAGAAGGAGACGCTCCAATTTATGAAAACACGAGGGGAATCACAGCACGTGTCGACGAGTAAGTTGTACGCTTGTGCTCACAGGGATTCCCTGAGTAGCATCTGTGATACAAGAAAGTGGTCACAGCACAATATCATTAAGCCTAGTGATAAACTTGCATCGTGGTAAAGAGACAAATCAATGATTGCTTTAGGTGAGCACAATACACACGCATATTTTTATAAGAAATCATTTATTTTTCTATCATCGGAACTTTTGGAATGCCTCGCTATATACTTTTTTATTATAAACATAAAAGAATAAATTAAAAAAAAAAACAAAATATTATCAATATAAAGTGATTACCATTGACAGTAATTTACAAATATTTTGATATACACACAAAGCGTGCCGTTGTTGGTTTTGTTAACTATTTTCTAAATAATATCAGATTGTTACAATAACAATTTAATATATTTAATATCATTACATTAATTCTACAAAGTGAACTTCAACAAATCATTGTATAACACACTTCAAAACCATTGCCAAGTTAGGTACTTACAACTCTCAATTTCAATGTGGCATAACTGTCGATCCATGGGAAAGTATTGAAGGTTCATAGGACAAGACGCAGTGATGGTTAGTCTGGAATATTCGGTAAACATTTATAGTATATAGTCGTCTGAGAATTGATGTACAAATAATTGTAAGCATAATATCAGTGGTTGTAATCGATTACCTGATACTTCTAGTGATTGATCCCGAATAATGTATACGAATGAATTCGTTGCTAGTAGTAGCTATGTGAAAATATGATTGCTTTTCATTCACAAAGAATGTGTCTGGTACCCATATATTTTTTATAAATTCCGATCCCACAGATAATGTTTCGACTCCAGTCCTCTTTTTATATGCTAACCGGGGATCCGTCCAAAATTGTCGGAAGTAAAAGTCCAGGGTGAAGTCCTGAGAAAATTAAATCTTGATTTAGGGATGTAACCTTGTAATTAGAAGCGTGTGATGATTCATAATGACATTATTGACTAATTATTATATATTTTTCTGAACACGGTTCTAATAAAAATATATAAATCTACTTTTAAAACGATTTCTAAGAAAATTATAGTAGGAACTATGTTGATTTTTCTTGAAAAAAAAGTAGTATTCAATGGCGAAATACTATACAGTTATTATAAATACGATTAAATAGACATCTAACATCCGCATGCTTTTCGGAAAATGTAACAGTACATTCATATACCACAGATGTGTTCAAAAGTATTAGACAGCAAATACGGATTAATACAAAGTCTGAAGCTTCTTGTATCTTCAGATTTACGACATTCGATAAGACACTGCACTACACGAATAAACAACGTGAGCGGTAAGCTGGGTACAATTATATCGAAGTAAATAAACAAAATGTGCACAGTGTTATGGTGATATGAAGCCCAAAAATGCAGGTGAGGTCTAAGAATGAACAAGGTAGGTAGGTGCTCTAAGTGACAGGGAAGGGCAAGGTGTGTGGGTGTCTGTGGCACCCACGGCTCGATAAAGGCAATCTTTTCTTAATTGAAGCTAGTAAGCCGGCACGTTATACATGTTGCCACAGATAAAGTTTGGATCAGGTTTGTGGAACAAATTAACGATTGAAAATGAGCTCAAATTCGATTTGGAAATAAGGCAACCTCCTCCCTGGGCCATGGGTCACGTCTTATTGTGACCTTCCCAACCTTGATTTGGTTTCCACTTTGGGGTCCTTCACCCAAACAAACGCCTAGCAAGCTCACTTAGACATGTTGGAAAACCGAATGATGACCTCCTCATCTTAATTTTATTCGATAACTAATCTATTAGTATTACCACTGTTACTTTTATACTTAAATGTCACGATACCGATTTAATTAGAATCTAATTTAACAAGGACTATATAAAGGCCAATCGTATCGGTATTCCAAGGCGAGGGAGAGAATAGAGTTAACGGTTATATTGGCAATATTTCAGTAGATACACATATACGTACATACACAACAAACTACGAAATAAGTCACAATAAGAATTTGTACAGTCGTCGCAAATCCATAGAGCATGATCTTTGTAAACTGAACGCCGATCGTTCGGGAGACAATGTCACAAGGCTGTTTCTAACCAAAGTGTCATTGATATAATGGAAAACACTGTTAACTTCAATTCAATACTGATAGACTACCATAAGTTAGTGAGTGATGATAATCTGTTAGTTATCACGAAACATGATTGAATTTTGAAAATTTTTTTACAATGATAATGAAATAATGGAACATAAAATATCATCGTTAAATCTTTAAAATAAAAGAAAAACAAATAATATACAAAGACCAAAGTATCTATGGCTGATATTGAGAAGTCTATCTAGTTCGCACCAGTTTTGTAAAATGTCTTGGAGCTATAGAATATTTCCGAGTTGTTTATGGAAACGAACAGATGTCATCACTTCATTTCCACGTAGCAGCAACTTTGGAGTTACGAGTACTGCTGGACATACAACTGGATAACTCAAGGTTGTTGCTTTTCTTATTATGATATTTATTGAAATAATTTTAAATTAATTTTGATATTATTGTGTTCTCAATACACATAATAAGAAAGCAAGTGGGCGCACAAAGGGCGTTCTGCTCCACCAAACGCGGACATGCTCGCAGCCTCGTGTCTGGGGCTGCTCGGTCGCGGCGGCTGCGAGCCGGAGCGACCGAGACAAGCGTGAGCTGACAGTGGCGAGTACCATGAGCACTTCGGAGACGGAGCTGATAGAGAGCACATACATGGTGACGCCCACCTCCACTGGCGGACCTGCAATCAAGCCCAATCGTGAGTCGCGCGCGCGCCTCGCGCCGTGAAAACCAAACCAGAGGACGGTGACGTGCCCCATCGCCGATGAAGTTAGTTGAGGGGACGCGAGAGGCGCGGGGTGAGTGCGGGTGGCGGGCCATTATACGTGTTTGAGGTTCGAGCGGCTATGGGCATGCGGGCGTCGTCGGTTCAACTTTCGGTGATTGATTCTATACGCGGTAGCCCTCTTGCGAGACGAATATTCGCGTCGCGCCTGCACTATCGAACCGTGGATACAGATGAACGTTTTAATGCTGGTGATTGTACTAAGGAACAGATATTTGCTATGAATGCGCCGTGTCATATTGCTTTGAAAATAAGATACCATTTTCACTTCAGATAGAGAGCTGATGGAGAGCACGTACATGGTAACCCCCACTTCCACGGGTGGTCCTGAAAACGACGCAATAAACATGACAGATTTATATGGGCGTACTAAGGAATCTTCACTTTTTCAAGACATCTCACTGAGTAGGTGTTCATTATTAGTGGGATTATTTTGTTTTTTTTTTTTTTCGGAAAAACGGAACCGCTAAAAGAAGTTTTTTTTCTCCTGTTTCTTTAAGTATCGCGTGCAGGTCGTATTGTATCATAATCTAGTTACTAATCAATTACGCCAAAATAAATTGCCTCAAGAAATTGTTTAATAAAAGGCACTGTCTTCAGTCATGTGTTTTACTAGTTTTACTAGCTTCATACTCTGTGTGTGTGCAATTGAAATGTATATTGCTTTAGAGATTATAACAAAATATTTGGTCTGGTAAAAATAAATGTAAGTTAATATTTATTGTATTTTTGATTGAACTGCTAGAAATTCCAACTCAAGCCAAACTCCACTCAAAAAGGGAAAGTCAACAAAAAACTTGATGGCAAATTTGCAAAAATTCGGAACTAGAAGCCACTTTTTGGGTTTGTTAAGTAATATAAACAAAAAGAAAGTTGCAATGTGATAGGTATACATAGGTAAAATATAGAGTTTATCGACTAAATTCTGGTTAACAGATATATTTTTTAAACAATTTACTATGTTAAAAACCATTTCGGCCCATACAAAGCTGATTCCAAATAGACAAAGCTAATCTCAAAGAAGAAATAAACAATCAATATTAATGTATGAATAATTATTTTTCCTATTTATTTAGTTTATATCTAATGTTATCCCAAGCCCTTATAGATTGTAACAAAATAACATTTTTTTTTAATTTTCATAAATTCAATGAAAAATAAAATGTTAGTTTACTTTATTAGAATACAAATATTTTCCATATAATTTTTATTGTCAGTCCATACCCGCTTCTACTCGAATATATTTTGAAAGGACCAAATGGATTCAGTTCAGCATAATGTTACGGTTTTGACCGGCGACGCTGGTCTTCTGAGGGTACGTTAGAAATAAAATTAAAATAAATCTAAAATTAAAAATAATAAGAATAAAAATGACATTCAAACAAACGGAACGTTTGCTCAACAGATAATACAGTTTTATACTAGTAGGTATTAAACATTACAAAACAATATACGTAATAATAATATTTCAAATATATTATGTTAACTTGCATGACATACCTATGTCGTCATATCTTGCAAATTAATAAGTTGGAAAACCTTTATAAAAACAAATACTAACCTCCATAATTGGGCCTTACTCTTTTATCATAACTTATACTAAATGAATCCAAAATGGCTGATATATTGACGTCGCCGAACATGCCACCCCCACCGGCACCTCTGCAAAAGAAAAAAAGGTTTATTCACCTATGTAACAATTTTGACGACGTCGAGAGGTCCTTGGTTCGATGCCTGGAGAGGCCGGGTTGGGTCATGATGGAAAATGATCTTTTTCTGATTCATTCGGGTCTTGGACGTTTATCTATAATGTATTTGTTATAAAATATAGTATCGTTGAGATAGTATCCCATAACACAAGTCTCGAACTTACTTTGGGGCTAACTCAATCTATGTGAATTATCCTATTATATATTATTTATAAATTACTCGTGTTCCAATTCAAAACCATATATCTCTGTCACTCTTTCATCACTACATGTTAAAATTTTGCTGTGATTTTACTACCGCCTATCAGCTGCCTAGGCAGTGTGTCCCTTAGACACCTCGTACGACATCTACAAGAGGATATGAAGCGCTCCATTCTAGAGAGGAACCATTTCTTTTATCTATGGAGAAACCACACGCAGTTTTGAATTGTGTAGAATTCAAAAACATCATTATTTTTGTATGACCTTTCTGACAATACGTACTTATAAAGGCGTAATACTTAAAGATATAGTAGAATCATAAAAACAAAAGTACCATTTCTAATAGTATTTATTTATATTTAATTATGTGTTATCGCCTTCTCGCTTTATCTAAACTCAAATAATTTTTTTATTAAATGTTACATACAAAAGGACATCTCGGAAATGATCTCTCGCTATTGTTTAACGTCAGATCTAGGTCTTCATATTTTATATCTACAATTTATTTCACTTAAAAGTTGTCGATCCATAGACAACATGGGATTGTATTTAAGATGTCATCTTAGTTAGACTAACTGTCGACACAAACTTTCAAGAAGAATATCAAAGACAAAGATTATTTTTATGAAAAAACATGAGTTTACATTTTTTTACAATGCGGTCTGAAAAGAAAAACTTAATCTACATGTTTTACCGTTTACGGGTATGCAAATTTAAATGGAGAGCATGCTATCATCCCACAAAACAAAATGGAACGAATAAAAATAGCGAAATTAACTAAACTGTTATCCGAATTTATCATTAAAAAATTCGTTCAAATTATAATAACATTCATCAGCCAGTAAGGACCTGAGGTGCTTTTTAAATAAATTTAAATTCTGAACTTTATATTGCTGTGTACAATACCTTTACTGAGTAATGCCGTTTTAAAAGGGTGTAAACATAGTATCCCGATCATATCTTAACACAACATCACAAGGGCGTGGTAATAATTGAGGATTAGATTAAACTAATATTGCAACCTCAAGTATGTAAAGTGAAGGAAGTATTAGAATTTAATGTTAACCTGCTGACAACTATTAATACTTTGTAAACCAAACATTCCGCGAATACAACGTTTTTGCATTTTGAAGGCTAAATCCATAAATTCTTAGATTCGGAAGAATTTTCCCAGAAAATTATTCCGAATCTAAGAACTGATTCAACTAAACCATGATATACAGTAAGATGGGCTGTAGAGTTTAATTAATTTGATTACTTAAATAAAACAAATGCGGAACTACAAAGTCTTTTGCACATTACATCTATATGAACTTTCCAGTTTAATTTTGAATCTATTATTATCCCCAGAAATGATGGCGACACAACTTCATTCAAAATTTGACATTGATATTCGACTTTAAAACTTTCTCTATTTCCTATGAATAGTTAAGGGATCAATAAGTTGACACGTGATACTATGTAAGAAATATGTTTGTATAACCCCAACCGTTTTAAACGATATTATTATGTTAACAATATTATATGTTACCGAAAATATGCGCTACGTCTCTTTGTAATTACCATAATTACAAAGAGACGTATATCCCGTTAAGGTTAACGTCAAAGTTGCAACGGTGCAACTCACCCTAAGGTTATAAAAAATATTTTGGCCACCTAGAATATAATAGTAATATGTAATGAGAGCCGAGAATAACGGATATTTTCTATACAAATAATTTAATAAAAAAGTGTTAATAAAAGCTTAACCTATTTTCGAAACATTTTATGCGATGTACTCGTAAAATAATAAGATGTTTACGAAACACTGGCCAGAAATTTATTACATATACACTTTGACTTGTCTCTTTGTAGTTATTCTCCGAAGAGATTTGAAACGTCTCAACCGGCAACAGGTCATCTTCTAATAGGTTGGGACATTGTATTTTCTGAATGATGAGAAGTTTCTTTGAGAAGATTGTAGCCTTCTCAGACTACGACCAAAGATTTCAAGTACGTAATATATAGAAATCTGTAATTACGATATAAGCTAACAAGATTTCGAAATGGTATATTTCTTGGCCTTTTTCTTAAAATTAAACTCAATGAATTGGTTATGAATTCAAATTACTTGCGTAAATTGATCATGCAACGTGTAAGATTACTAATGCGTCTATATTTTTTGGGATAAATAAAAAAAGGTCATATCGAGTCATATAAGAATTAGCTATTATAAAATACAATCCAGTTCCCTAAAAACTTTTCATTTTTCGGAAATCTAAAAAAAACATATTAAAATAAAAAAATAAAGTTAACAAAACAAAAATACAAACATGTTCAAAATATTTATATTCTACCTTATTATACAAAATTCATAACATGATTAATTTATAGTAGTTAAGACGAACGACTGCTAAAAGGTTTACCACCAATTGTCAAGATTGTATCCCCAACTTGTCAAGTATTTTCAGTCAATAACAGCGGTCTAGTAGTGGTTCCATCACAAATAACAAGTCTCCACGAACGTGACAACTGACATTCTCAATAGTTGTCATATTAGCGAAGCAGTTTATTATGGAAAAGAAGTCCTTCGAAAGGAAAATAATAGAATATGCCAGCTAAACATTTCCCGCGCAAATTATTAAAATCAACCAAAGGAAAATGCTATAAATAAGATATTTTTCGGGCTCGCGACCTGTCACTATATAATTTCCATTCCACCAAACAAGAGGCCTTTTTGTTTCGCAACTCTTGGCCCTGTCTTCCCTGTGGGGGATAAAGACGTGACTTTATTAACTTTATTAACAATTACTGAAACTTTGAGCCATAAAAGTTAGAGTGTTATAGAATGCTAACAGACCGGAAAATTCATCCCGAATGGTCAACTGAATTACGATTGTTCTCTGTCTGAAATGTAGCACTAGTTTCCCAAACTTTTGCATTATTTATGGTATTCAGGTATTTAAGCCAAATTAAAAGTTCCGCTTGCAATAATATACGAACGTCACGATCTGTGGAGAAAATTTTCGCTAACTACATTATTGTTAGCAATAAAATGTTTCTCAAATAAAATGTTAATCATTTTTTTTAAATTAAAAACTGCGCTCTAATACTTATACCACCCACCTGTGATGGATCTATACATACGACACTTTGGGTGGGCTGTGCTTATACATAATAAATAATAATATCAAAGAAAAATATTTAAGGAGCAAATAGAAGCCAAAACATTTTTTTTACTGTCATGCTGTATGTTTGTTCACACATACTACGCAGTAATTACTCGATGAAATGCGGTTTCACAGTTGTATAGCGAATAGTCTAACTTAAAATCTGGTAAAGTCTACATGATAAAATTTGACTTTTGGAATCAATAGGTTTTAGAAGCTGAATGTCCTTGGGCGGACGTCAACTACATAGAAAGGTACGTTAAATCGCGAAATTGTTGCTTGGAACTCCAGGGGGGTTACCATCATCTCTTAACGCGATCCACTTTACCACCTAAACTGATCTGCATCGCAAATTCTTCGAGTTAATTTTTAGTATAAATGCGATTTATTTTAGATGCCCAAATTGAACTGAGTTGCATTAGATCGTTCTGTAAATGTTGATGGTAGGTTGACATGCAATAAAATGAATGAGATTTTAATTTGATTGTTTAGAAAGGAAATTCACGCGGGCCAGACAGCTGATAAAAGCAAATAAGAAATAAAGGTACCTAGCAGTAGGCAGTAACTGAAGATGCAAACAGTATCTCCAAACAAATACAATACTAATACTATAATATTTCTGTATCATAGCTACTTGAAAATGATAATAAACCAATCTAATAGGCGATTCAAACAGAACAGATTTTTTGTGAAGGTTTTTGCTCGACAAGTACTTGTTTCTCGGCAATACGAAAACAGTAACACAAAAATAACGGAGAGGCCGAGAAGAGAGCTCTCGACTTGCTATGAAACTTCTGTTCACTTCGGGTACCGTTTTCAGTCCTTCTAGCTCATTTTATGTACTCGTAGTTATAAAGATAATATTTTTGGAAAATGCATAGATTATTCTTTAAAATTTGGTTCGTAAAACAAATGTGAGAAATTTTAACATGTGTATTATTTAACTTATTTTATTAGTTGTAGTTTTTATTGACTTTATAAATATTAACATAGACATTAACTTTATTGAATAATGATTCGTTGAATACTAAAAAAACAATCAATCAGAAAAACTTTAACACATAATAGCAAGTGAAGAAATAACCCAAATTCTCTGACAGCATTTCTGCTGGCAATAAAAACATCCATTTACACAACACTATATAACTAATAAGTAAAATGAGTACATTTCCGTTTTATTTAAATCCCATCCCGCGAATTCATGTTTCGGAACGACGGAAATGTCATTTTATGTTGTACTTTGAATTTTGCTTTGGTGTTCTTTTAATCCAATTAAATGATTAATTTGTAAACGACAAAATGCTGTGGTAAATGTCTCCTATTTGCGTTTTGGTAAATATTATTGTAGGCCATGCAACAAATTGCTATAATGAGCTTATTTCAACTTCAAATGTATTTAAGGCGATTCGACCACTCGCACCTATCGCCTACTTACATTTTTATTAATTTCTTTTATTTTTTTTTACGAATATTAATAAAACTGGAATGAGGACTGTATATATGTGATAACTTTATTACTAACTAAAAGAATTGTACCTACAATTCTTTTCGGTAGCTACCGAAAAACCATTTTCCTCTTTGTTACAGTAAAGTGAACCATATAAAATGCGTTAACAAAATTACTTTGTATACGAGGAACTTCAGTTGCTTTCAAAAGATCTTTATACTTGCTTTCATTTTTGTTTTACTCATACGTACCACCATAGCCTGCCGTGCCTCTCCTATCAAGCATAGTGCAAAACATAAATCATCCCGCTTTTTAATCAACGTAAGTTCGAAAGAAGTAGAATTTTCACCACTAACACGTTTCGCTACAATGGCGCGTATTTGCATACACGATTTACTATTCACACGCGATCGGACGCACGCGAACCTCGACTTACATATCTTCCACGGTACAATATTAAACCAATTTTTTCAATACAAGTCGTGATATAGCGTGTTTGAGTCGACGCTGAGCCGTGGAAATAGAATTTGTTTTCAAACTTTGAAACAGTATTTTTATTTTAAACACAGTACAGTAGTACTGTGTTCGTACTCTGTTTGCTTCTATCAGTGTCGAAAATCTACTTTATTGTAAATGTACAAACGATTTTTTGTGGTAAAAAAAATAAATGATTAAGGCTGTTTCGATAATGAATTTAAAATTAAAATTATAAATGAAAACTGTAAATGAAAATTTTTAAACAAAGTTTTAATTAATACTTACTTTTTTAATATTTTTTTTTTTAATATTATTTTTACTAGAAAAAAATGTCTGAATCCTATTAAAATCTTTTTTTTTAAATGCAAAAGAACCAAAGGTTAGATAATACTTTAGATAATACTTCAACACCCAACTCTAATTAAAGGATATTCATTTTTCGCAAAGTTTTAAGTAAAATATTAGCTGATAATATACTAGCTGATGCCCGTGACTTCGTTCGCGTGGCTGAACAATTTTTGGTAAGGAGTCAAAATTATTAGAGAAATTTAACTGTACAGAAAAAGCGTAACGATACTACACAGAAGATGCTCATACGACTGAAATATATATTTCCTATAGTTTAGCTGGACCATCGTGACTCTTGTTCAGGTGTTCCAGATCTTCGATTTTTATACATCAATAGGAAATGCTCATCAGGCTGAACAACTTTTGTTAGGGCTTCATTTCTATATTTTCTATAGTTTATTTGGACCATCATAGGTATGGCAGGTTCCAAATCTTCAATGTGTTCTCTTCTTCATAGTAGTATTCCTCATGGCTAAGGGTCGTGGTCATTACGTGGAATGAAATACACACAACAACTTTCTTGGCATTATTAATGGAGTGGTTTGCCATTGCTTTCTCCATTTCACACACAAGTTAATAATAATCGACCAGTGTGCAGGTTTCCTCACGATGTTTTCCTTCATCGGAAGCAAGTGGTGGTCTATAAAAACTACTATACTTGAGTCAGATTGGTATAAAAATTCATGTGACATGAGTAGGATTTAATTAAGAGCCTTAACCGTTACACCACCACCGCTTCCATGTGTTCTAAATTAAATCTTCGATTTTTATATCTGTACAGAAAATCTCATTCATCTAAGCCAGACATTCTCTAATTAACTTTCTGGGTACCAACATTATAGGTAGTTGTATAATTTATTATTTGGGGAGAAAAAGAATAATAAATTTTAACGTGGCTTTTGCGTATCTGCTTCAGTAGGTTTCACTTTTGCGAAACGATTAATTATTTTTAGACACAAAAACATCCATGTAAAATGTACCTATTATAATATAAAATATCTAAATTAAAGGAAAAATTACAAGCGATTTCGAGGAAGAAAGAAAATGTTACGGACATCGTTTTTTGGCAGTAAATCTTCTTTAATAGGTACATTTTTCCTGGAACATGTTAATAAATAAATTATTTTGCCATTACATGCCTTGACATGGAATTAATAAAACTCGCTTTAGTGAAATAATGTTGTTGTATAAGTAATTATTTTTGTATTTTAAGTGTTTTGACGGAGGAAATGTTTCTACTGGACTATTTGCCTTTCCGTCGATTCTAAAAAGCTGTAATTAATACTGTATGGCAATCACCACTGAGGTATGTACGTGGTATAAAGACTAACGTAATAACAAGGTTACTCCGTGGATTTTTTTACTTATTTGAGTTTTGCTTTTTCATTTTCATTCATGATTCCATATTATAACGAACTAAAATTATGTGCAACTAAATACGAACTAAAATCATACAAATCATTTGATCATTGGAGTACAAAGCTAACCAAACTTTTTATTAAATGCATTAATTATAACTATGTAATCTAAGTAGATATGATTCTATATAAAAACTACAAATTTACAAAAAAATTACATAATATTCCGATAAGTAAGATTTTAATACTTTGTAAAGGTATATTATATAATGTCATTACCTTATTTAAAATGTTTTATTGCACGACAAATTTCTGTCTGCTTTTGCACACTGTGACATTTACCTAGACTACAGAACTTCATAGTAAGCTGCACTGCGAAGGTAACTTGAAGTTTTTAATATCAAGTTTACAACATTAAAGCAACGGAATAGTATCGCTGAAGCTGTTGTAATTAAGCTCACTTGCCATTGCGGCTGAAATTTAATATTTACGTCGAGTCCTAAATACAAGTTATATTATTATTACTCATTGCTGAGGGTTGTGGTCATTACATGATATGAAAAACACACGACTGTCTTGGCAATATTTAAGGAGTCATTTGCCGTTGCCTTGCTCATTTCATACATTAGATGAAACCACTAGAGTGCTGATTTTATCACGAAGTTTTTATTTACTGGAACAAATTAAATAATGACATCGTGTAGCAAGATATACCTAGTTACCTTACATCTTGCTACAAAAATTGAGTACAAAACGGTCTGAACTATAGTAAGTCCTTATATATATATCAATACACTATGGAATGCTACTACAACTCAACGGTAATAGACAATCACTACCGTACCGATTTTACTTTTATCTACAAAAAACATTTTATCGAAAATCATAAAAAAAAAAATCTTTGAATACATGGCAGAATTCCAAATTAGTGTGATATTTTAATATGATTTCCGAGTGCACTGTCCATTAAAATTTCGTAGCCGAGCGAAAGTATTCCGTCAAAACCATAAAAGAAAAATATATTACAAAGTTTGTTGTTTGTTCTTTTGATATCGTTACGTCCGTTGGTAAACAAACGTGAAATAATTTACTGAAAATTCTATAATTATATTATATAAGGATTAATTTTTTTCATTAAAGAGTAGAAAAACTTAAAAGTTCATCGTTCTAACAGAATACAATAGGTAGATAGGATTGTAGACTGAATTTTTGCAATTTGTCGATTTGCGTAGTTACTAATTAATTAGGTACCTAAAATCTATTTTTGTTGTTTAGGCAAGCCTTGTCTTTTACTCACCGACCAAAGCGATGATAGGAGTTTGACACGTCTGTCCGTGTTTTTTTTAATAATTAAATATTCTACAATCTAAAAATTTCGTCTAACACGTCTCCTCCAGACACAATGCCCAAAATGCTAACAGCGTTTCCTCTTTGAATTATAAGGCTGATTCTTTGAGCCAGAAAGCTGCCAGCTCTTCGGTAACCAGTTGTCTCGAACACCAATTATCTTTTTGGCTTCGGGACCCCAGGGACCCAAAGTTTCAAAGCCTAATGGCGAGAACATGTAGCTTCCAGATAACTCACTGTGTTTCCGGGCTTTCAAAAATTCCGCACTTGATGCTCCCGCTCCTACCCTCTCAGAAGTGGCACTGGTGTGAGATGGTGCTAACGTATCCACGCAGGTCGCATCCCATACCAAATATTTTCCTTGCTGCAAGGGGATGTGCGTCAACCCGTCGGGTCTCTTGCCATCAGAGCGAACAATGCCGTTTGGTTCTAACCTTGCCGGAACGTTCGCTGAGGCAAGAGCTCGACGAATGACGTCATTTAGCGTCGCGTAGCGTGAAATGCGACCGACGCTCCTGGCACACGAAAGGCCATGACGACCAAATTCGTCCACTTGAATAATTATTTATTCAATTAATAAACATTTTAATGGAAATTCTTTCAAATACATAGGTATAAAACTATGATTACAAATTTCTAAGCATTATCCGAAAAAAAAACCTGGTCAATTAATAAAAAATCTATATTGATTAAGACGTCCTGGATTTGCATTAATTTTAACCCCTAATGAAGTTAATTATTCAAGAATGGATAACATCAGTTGCAGTAACTATAATACGAATTTGATTATTTATAGGTATAACTGAGCACCGCATTGATGAGTCTGAATTATTTGTAGGCTCAATCTTAGACCAACAGCTAAAGCAAGACTGCAGTTATCCAAACACGTGCCGATATTTGGGGATGGGGTTGCATTTAACTTCAATCCTGACAGGCAAGTAAACGAGCTCGGTCCGAAGAATCAGTGCATGAATTCAAAAGAGCCACTTGTGCATTTTTACACAAAGGCTCATCCAATTATTTCTGAGAGTAAGGCTTAGCTGGTACCTCGCATCCGCACACAGACAACCATTTATTCACGGCTTCGATTTTGAAAGCGATGTCAGCACATGGGATCGAGGGTCCAATTATTGAAGGTTAGGTTTGTTGAAGCCAAGAAAGCCGGTAGAGAAACAGCCACCACAATACGTATGCCGTACCTCCAAAACGAACTGGGAGAGAATCCTGTGTCTTGAAGCCCTTGACGCGAGCTGGCAATTCAGAACCTCACTTAGCAATTTAGTTAGATTAGTTAGCATCCACTTTTTCAAGCAAAGGCCCATACTTCCAAAGGTGACAACAGCGCAGCAAGTAGGTAAACTTTGGCACACACAAGCAGAATTTAATTATAGACAGGGCCATGTGTGCGTTATTTTTCAGGAGCCGGTCTGAAGATTCTGTCTGTTTGGTGTTTTTTTCTGTATAATTTAATATAAAATTATTTACTTTCAATAAATAATTCAACAATTTTTTACTTACTTAGTATATTTGTGTAGTTGCAGTGAATTTATATTTTTTTTCAGTTTACTTATGTTGTACAAAAAAAATGAAAACTTTTTTTTCTAAAATATTGATGTTTGCGCATAATCGAAATCGACAATTTGAGGTAAATGTCAATTTTTTTATTTGTCTTAAGCTTCTCGTGGAGATTTTATGATTATTATTATTTAAATATATTCTTCTATATCAAAATGATTTAACAAGCAGAATTCGGATTATACTTGCACCTGCTTTATTGAATCATTGTAGGACTGCTAGAGATCGGGATCGCCGACCTGTAGTAGCTGTAGCTGTCAAACGTAATAACGACTCTATTGTAAATAATTTTAAGGTAAAAATTGGGACTCCAAAGAATTTTGATAGTGCCATGCGCCGTGAGAAGGTCGTCGGCGCCACCCTTTGCACATCACGAACGAATCTATTTATAGATAAGTACCTGAAAAAAGCTGTCCTAAAATTCAGACATTTGATCTGCAATTATAATAATTCGATAGCATTTCACACAATTGAACTTTACGACAAATTATTTAAAGTATGTGCATCGAAAAACTCAAATGGAATGAGAATGAAATACTAATTATCGTTGATTTAACAAATATATTACAAGGAAAACGTTCGAAATTATTAAGAAAGCGAAATTTAAAAATCTCCCTGAAAATTAATAAAAGCCATTCTGCATCGAGTGTTTTATCATAATCAAGTGGAGGGAGATGATCGTTCAAACTCTCGAGGATTTTAAGAGGTCATTGTGGACCGTCAGAGGAGATTTGTATCAAAACATCTGTCAGATTTAAAAATGTGAAATAATTTTGATTTCAAATAAGCTACAGGTTCGTGGACACTCGACGAGCCACAAAATGAGCTATTTGGGAGGTATGTATCAATAATGCTTTTGCGAAAAGACGTAATGCCTTATACAGCAGACATTCAATTTTTATTCTAATTTAAATTTTCATCATAAGCAATCTCCTTTTTATATCAGTAATCTGTGTTTCAATTCTAACTTCTACCCTTTGAATTTCAGGTTTTTTAAAATAATCTTATGAATTTAATTCGCGAGTGTTGTGATCGCTGTGGCCGCACTGTCATTACAATTTTTCAAAATTTTAACCGAGACAAGAGTTCTATCCTACCTATGTGTTTTTTAAATCATTCATCTGTACTGTAGTATTGTTAATTATATGAATGATTGAATTTGGAAATTATTACTTTCTCAAGAAAATCGAAGGATCGTAATGACAGCGTGGTAGCAGCGGAAATCGAAATGCTCTGCGAACCACCTAATTTGATGCCGATTTATAATATATATAATAATTTTGATAGGTACCCATATTAGTAAAAAAAAAATAAGCTTACAATAAATTAAAAACAAAGATTTATTTATTAGCGAAATCATTTATTCAATTGTTTTAATCCACCATATCGACATAAAATACAAATTGTCACATTAGCCTACGTGTAAATAAATGATCCGATTTGAAATCAAATCCTAAAATCAAATCATTCATTTTATTTCTATGAACCAAGCAGATTTTCACAAACAATATATATCAAATTTTGAGATCTTCAAGGAAGTATTGAAGCTGGGAGCGAAGTGCGAAGTGAATCAGTTAATAAAATTTTACTGAACCCTTTATTTGTATGAAATAATTTCTACTTAAGCTTTTAATTAGATAAATTACTACAAATTTAATTAACCAAATTTATAGAATTAATAGTCCTTGAAATAGCGTAAACATCTAGAGATGAATCGTCTACAATGAGAATATATCCTGAATTTAAAGCTGAGAAATTATATCATATATTCAAAAGAAACTATCAACTTTCACACGTTATAATAATAAGTCCCACTGATGCGTCTGTCTGTATGAATCACTTTATCATCCAATAACTATGTAATACTATGCAAATGGATAATATTGTACTTTTTCGCCATATATAGGTGATTTTAGGAAAAAAAAAATATGTATAATTTATTATGGTATTATCAAAGCGAAGCTGGGACGGGCTGATAGTTAGCATTTAATATAAAGGGCAAGTTTTTCTTACAACATATTTTAATAAATTATTTATCGAATTAAGTAGATAATTTATAAGCCATTATTTTAGAGCAATGGCATAATACAACTGATAAGTTTAGAAGTCATGGAGCTTTTCACGATAAGATTCATTTGCGTCAGTCAAATTTGACGTAAATTTTAATATGAGCAAAAATGCAAAGTTGCTGATGCAACCCAAAACTGAATAGCCTAATTATAACGTTTACTGAATAAGAGACATTAATAGGTTGGTGATATTACATAAGCGTGGAAAGGTACACACAAACCGCTTTTCATGTACTCACGTTTGCATATTTTATGCGTTGTTAGGCTTCAGGGCTTATCCTTTTGTGAAACGAGATTTCAACGGGTTTCAATAAATCGCGATGAATGGGCGCACATTTACATTGCACATTGCATATAAAGGTATAGTCGATGGCCGACTATGCAGTCGATGTGCGCCCAAGGACATCCTTCTGATTCGAAAAGTCAGATTTTGTCATCTAGATTTTAAAGTTAGTAAAGTTAGACCATTCACTATACAACTGTGAAACCGCATCACATTTTATCCAGTTGTTATTGAGTGATGAGTGATACCGCCTGACAGACAAAAAAAAATGTATTGGCTTCTATTTCCCCCATAAATATTTCTGTTTCATATTTCTTATGTTAATACATAAGACACATAGACACATAGCTCACTCAAATTTTTATTATAATGTATAGATTCTTCATAGGTGGGGAGGTGTTAAGTACAAAGGCGCAGTTTTAATGAAAAACATTTTATTGTTGTTGTTGTTTAATGAGCGTGCGTCATTAATGGCAATCACAACACAACAAAGGCCGTAATGATCCATGAAATTTTCCTTATTATCTTCGCTGAAAATGCGATTTGGTTTGTTTATTATATAAAACGAATTCATACAAATGTGAATGTGAAAACAAATGCGAAAGTCAGTTTATCCATTTTATTTCACACTAACATATAAACAAAAATGGTAGAAGCATGTAACGGAATATAAAGGAAACGAAGCTATCGAAATCAGACACTTGTGGAAGGAAAATATGATGTGCTCAGACTCCAATTAAATGGCAATGGTAGTAAGGGATAAAAAGATGAAACTCTACCGTCGACGAAAATAATTAAAGTACCTAGTTATAACAGCTATAACATTATGTATAAAATTAAGGAAATTCTCTTTACATTTGAAATACTCGTTAAGACTTTTAGAATACAGATCCCAAAACACATACCCAATACGTACAAAAGAACCAATCGACAAAAAACTGCATCCCCTCGAGTCGTTAGTTCGTTTTTTAAATTCGACAAAAAATTGCTAGCCACAGGTATTTTATTCCTACATATCGTCATTACATTTTTATTATTTTGAATGAATTGGTCCGGAATTTTTAAAGGACAATTGTCAACTTGCCAACGGGATGTTTTTTTTAACGAATCTTGACTTTTGATTTATAACGTGCTTTTTTAATACATAACTCGGCATCTCATTAGGGAAAACAAATAATTTCTAAATTCCGATTTCAATTAAGAAAATTTTAATCCCGAACAATTTTTAAGACTAAGTAGATGCTAGCTGCTGTCTAACGTTTTAATCTATATCTTATCCGTTAGGGGCAGACAAAGCCGAGAAATACGAAACTATTATCACGTTGGATGATGGGCTTATGGTATAAGATACCCAATATAATGTATTTCAAATTAGTTTTAGAAGTAGAATCTAAATCTAAAAATCTAAGAACAAGTATTCTACTAAATAACTTTAACAATTAAAAAAATCAATAAATTTTAAATCCAGTTAAAATAGACAAACAAATCTATGTGCGTTTACATAAGTCGTTGATGAACAGGTCGGTGAGTAAATGACTACAATTAATGTTGTAACAAGCAAAAGCTTCTAATTGGACTTAATTGATGTCTGTTGTGCCGTCGCACATGTGACTCACTCTGTGTAGCGTCGACTGGCAATTAAGGTACAGTAAGCTGCAAAACTCCATATAGAGTGAACAAAAAGTATCGTATGCAGCGTTCACGTTCGTCGCGTTCACTCACACATCTACACAAGTAAAGAAATAAACTACACGTTGATCTTTTAATTAACCAATTAACATATTCGTAATTGCGCTAAAATATTCACTACACGGTGTTGCGGTATTATAATAAAATACTACTTATATTACTTCTAATATTCATAATGGTTTAATTATATTTTTCACTAAACAATTAAGTACAAACGTATAACGCCTAATGCAATAATCTTTGTTTACCTACCACCATGCAGTAAGTATAGGCTCTTCCCAACCTAACCTAACTTTTTGGACATATATCCAAATCAAGCCATCTAAAATTTTGTTGGCATAGTTTGAAGCTCCGTTCGCTTCGCCCGCTTCGCTTGGAGTGTTCACAATGCTAACCTAACCGACATAGCTAGGTTTGTTATTTATATGGTTTTTTATTTTATTCGAGAGTGATTGTGCTGTGATAAAGTAATTTAAATATTACGTTCCGTAACTATGCAAGCTAATATTAGTATGCAGGAAAGGACGCGCATTATCAAAAATCTAGATGCATAGGTAATATGGGATATACTATATCTCAAATTGCTAATGAGACAAGATTTACCTACAGCAAGCCTTTTGTTGATTAGGTATTATTGCAAAACTGTGTTTTAATTAGGCTCTCAACAGATTTTTCATTTATCATCATGTTATAAGTATTTATATTTACTTTGTTTTGTGTCAGTGGATGACGTGAAACTGTGAATAGCTCGTTTTCAAGGTGTTGTTGTAACCACTAAGTCGCGTACAGTGGTCGTCTGCGGCATATTAGCGCATCACAGCGAAGCTTCATGATTCAAGGATACGAATCAAACAGCTTTGTGCCGAATTCTGTGTTCCCAAATATGTTCCACACTAGTAAGGACACCCGTCCAACGAATTCTGCATTCAGAAGGAATACACTATAGGAGCCTGCCAAAAACCCTACGATAGTCATATATAAAACAGACTATCATTTGCAAGACAGTGTTTAGATTTTGACTGCACCGGTACTATGTTTATCGTTTATGTCATCTCAAAATGGAAGACTTCACTTATGGCGCAGGGATACAACTCGTTATAGTAACCAAAATATTATGGCAAATATGGAATCTGGACGAACTGTATGGAAGTATGAGAGAATTTAAAAGGAACAGATATTATTGGCTTTGTAGATCTGAATGCCTCAATTAATTAAAGTTCCTTTATATTAAATCATTTTATTTCTCTTCTATTTCTATCAGCTACATTTTAACGTCTTACAAATTTAAACCATTTTTCACAACAACAATGTCACTCTATGAGATAACCATAAACAATATAATATAATAGAATATAACCTTTAAATGTGGTGGCTGTCCACTAACTTACTTATACTCAACACTCTTCCTCAGACATCACATTTAAAATTCCTAACTTAACAACAAATTCTTTTAAACAAAACTTACTAACAGGCTTAGTAAAAATATCAGCTAATTGGTTATTAGTACTTATATATTCAACTTTAACAAAACCTTGCTCAACCTTTTGTTTTATAAAATTATATTTAATTTCTAAATGCTTCAGTTTTCTTTGATCATAAGTTTGAACAGATTTGATAGTGCTTTGATTATCTTCAAAAATTTTAAAATCCTTTACTTCAATATTTAAATCATTTAAAATCTTAATAACAAAACAAGACTCAACACAAGCTTCACAAAGTGCTACCAATTCTGCTTCCGTCGTACTTAAAGCTACTACAGATTGTTTTTTAGATTTCCATACAACAGTGTTACCAAAAATTAAAAACAAATAACCAGTAGTTGATTTCCTATCAACGTCTCTACCCCAATCTGCATCAGCAAAACCAACTAATGAAATATTATTACAATTCTTATAACATAAATTATAATATAAAGTTTGTTTAACATATCTCAAAATTCTTTTCAAAGCTTTCCACAAAGTCAAATTTGGTTTAGATTGATATCTGCTTAAATAGTTTACAGAGAACGTTAAATCTGGCCTAGAATTCACTGTTACATATAACAAAGAACCAATTAAAGATCTACATTTAGCTTCATAATTCATATCAATAGTTTCATCTTCAAATTTAAAATTTACATCCATAGGTGTATCAATCCCTTTACAATCACTCATCCCATGTATTTTAAGAATATTTTTTAAGTATCTTGTCTGATTAACTAAAATACAGTCATCTAGTCTCTTAATAGAAATTCCTAAATATGTCATGTCAGTATTACCTAGATCTTTCATTCTAAATTGTGTAGTCAAAAACGTCTTTACTTTTTCTATCTCTGTCTCCTGCTTCGCGAAAATTAAAAGATCGTCAACGTATAATAAAACATAAACATTATCTTTCATGTATAAACAATAATCATTTTCAGAACGTTGAAAGCCATAATCCAACATTGCTTCAGTAAATCTCTCATACCAATATTTCGGAGATTTTCTTAAACCATAAAGTGATTTTTCTAATTTGAAAACGTAATTGTCTTCTTTTCCAATATAATATCCTTTAGGTATTTTTAAATAAACTTCTTCATCAATTCGACCATAAAGAAAAGCTCCTTTTACATCCATTTGTTTAATCTTAAAATCTTTCTTTGCAGCAACTGCTAATAATGTTCTTAATGTTTGCATCTTCAATACAGGTGAATATAAATTATCCATATGTCCTGTTTGTTGATATCCCAAAACAACAAGTCGCGCTTTACATATCTCTGCATCACCTACTTTTTTCTTTGTAAATACCCATTTAGTATCTAAAAGTTTCATATCTCTCTTTCTTTCTACTTTCCTCCATGTTCCACTATCTTCAAGAACATTAAACTCTTCCTTAACTGCATTTCTCCATAACTCACTATCTTCTCTCTTATCTATTTCCTCAAATGTATGTGGCGTATCTTCTATTTGTCCAGTCATTAAAGCATACATTACTTCATTTTCATTTCCTTCAAAATCAGTAACATAATCTTGTTGCCACTTGGGTTTTCTAATTATTCTTTTCTCCCTTACAATTTGTTCTTTTTCAGAATTTTCCTTCGAATTATCATCTTTTTCTAATGTATCTTCCGCTTCATAAAATTCTTCATTATCATTTTCTTCATTATTATTTTCTTTGTAAACATCTTCTTCTTTTACCTCTCGGCACTCCAGTTCTACATTATTCTGTCTTTCTTTTCGTTCTTTTTCATCAAAAATTACATTTCTTCCTATCACCACTTTTTTAGTATCTTCATCGTAAAGTCTATAACCGTTTCTAGCATAACCTATCATTATCATTCTTTTTCCACAGTTATCAAGTTTATGTCTTAATTGAGATGGCACATGATTATAAGCAACACTTCCGAAAACTCTCATATTAATCACGTTTGGTTTTCTTCCTTCCCATAATTCACTTGGTGTACAATCTTTCCCTTTTGTTGGGCTTCTATTAGTTACATATGCAGAACACAAAATAGCATCCGCCCAAAATTCTTTATTCAATTGTGAATCTAATAAAAGTGTCCTAGTTTTTTCCACCAACGTTCTATTCATTCTTTCCGCCACTCCATTCATTTCAGGATTATATGGCACCGTGTACTGAACTTGAATTCCGTTATTTCTACAAAAATTATAAAATTCTCTAGTTACGTATTCTCTACCATTGTCAGATCTCAATTTTAATAAGTCACAGTTAAAATGTTTCGTAGCATAATAATAGTACTCTCTAAATATTTCAAAAGCTTCACTTTTCTGTTTCATAAGGTAAACCATAACAAAATGAGTGTAATCGTCAATAAACGTGATAAAATATCTATAACCTTCTCTACTAATTGGAGTAATAGGACCACAAACATCTGTGTGCACTAGCTCAAGTGGTCTTTTAGCTCTGTAACCTATCTTATTAAATGGTAATCTAGTCATTTTCCCTAACACACAAGTCTCACATAACATATTTTCGAGGTTTAAATTTTTTAAGTCACTCAATCCGTCAACCATATTATTTTTAGTTAAAACATTTAAATTATTCATACCTAAATGACCAAAACGCCTATGCCATAACAAACTATCCGAATTAGATAAAAAACAGTTATTACAATTTTTCTTACTGAATTTCATATAAATTTTATATAGAGAATTGTCAGAGTTCCCAATCATAATTAAAAACTTAGAAGAATCATAAACTCGAACTTTACCTCTTTCAAAAGTGACAGACAAATTACTTGACTCCATTTTTGACACTGACAATAAATTTTTTCTTAAATCAGGCACATAAAAAACATTTTTAATTGTACATGTAGTTGACTTTTTTCCAACATAACATTGAGTTTCTATGTTACCTATACCTACCGCTTGGAGAGAGATACCATTTTTGGCAGCAGAAATCAATTTTGGTTGTTTTAAATCTATATACTGAGAAAAGTAAATTTTATTATTAACTAAATGATCTGAGCATCCAGAATCTACAATAAATTCTACCCAGTCATCAGAATCTTCAGATCTTCCGAAAAATGCAACATTATCTTGATTACTACTATTACCATACATATAATATGAATTTCTTTGTTCTCTTCCTCGACCGTTAAATCTTCCTCGACAATTGAATCTTCCACGACCATTAAATCTTCCTTGACCATTAAAACTTCCTTGACTGTTATAATTTCCTTGACCGTCATATCTTCCTTGACTGTTATAATTTCCTCTACTATTGTAATTTCCTCGAACATATCCTCGATTATCATAACTTCCTCTATTATTATAATTACCTCTTCCTGCAAAATTACCTCTTACTCCTCTTTTTCCGCAATTAAAAGCACTCTGTCTATTCTCATTCTCCTGTGACGAATTCTTTCTCTTCTCTTCTTCTCCTAATAATCTATCCATTACCATATTTATTTTCAAATCTCCAATCGTTTCTAAAGCTGTTACTATTGGCTCATATGATTTTGGCATCGACAATAATATATAATTTACCTGTTCTTCTTCCGAAATTCCTCCTCCTGCCTCTTTTAATGAAGTACAAATTTCTTGTATTTTTGTAAAATGATGTTTTAAAGGCTCTGTTTCTATATATTTAATTTCATTTAATTGTCTTCGTAAAAATAGTTTACTTCTTGTACTTTTTTCTTTAAAATTTTGTTCTAAATTTCTAAACATTTGGTAGGCCGAATCTTTTCTTACATATTCTAAATGGCTATCCGCTACAGCTGCTATTATTAGAGCTTGGGCTCGTGCCTCTAGATTTTTTTGTGTAGCTATTTCTTTTTTATAAAACTCCTCATTTTCTATCGCTTCAATACAGTTATTTTCACGTAAAATACTTTTGATTCGGAAGGCCCACGTGTTAAAAGATTCTCCGGAAAATTGCACCACATTATATTTTAAAATATTACATTCTTTGTTTGCCGACATCTTGTGTAATTTTTCTAAAATTCAAATAAATTTATTACATACTATACCGTACGCATCTGACGCAGTGGAAGCGTGCTATTGGCTTTGTAGATCTGAATGCCTCAATTAATTAAAGTTCCTTTATATTAAATCATTTTATTTCTCTTCTATTTCTATCAGCTACATTTTAACGTCTTACAAATTTAAACCATTTTTCACAACAACAATGTCACTCTATGAGATAACCATAAACAATATAATATAATAGAATATAACCTTTAAATGTGGTGGCTGTCCACTAACTTACTTATACTCAACAGATATTTTTTGTAATATAGACGGATTAATGCGGCGGCGCTTGCTTGCAGTTATTGATAATAGGGGAGTTGTATTTAATATTAACTTTATTTTCTCTTTTATCTTAAATAAATAATATTTATGCTTGTAAAATAAAAATATATTTACCGTTCGTATTTTGCGTATTTAGATTTTTATTCAACTACCTACCCAAAGAAAATAAAATCCCGCGCCGCCGCGTGATTAGTAATAACTTGTTAATTAATTTGTTGTTGTAATAAATTCTATGTTTAGCTAGCTTCAATTTTCTTTTCGTTTCGAAAACTAATATTTAAGCTATAGCTACACATTTAAAATAGATAATATGTATATATAATATTTATTACCCATTGATATGTGTAAACAAAGTGTTATTATGTAAAACATTGAATTATAAACTTCATTGAACTTTTTATTGTTTTTTTTCAGATCATTTGTATTGGTAATATTGAACTCCTATATATTCATTGATTTTGGTTTAGTCAGAATTAATATCTAATTTGTAAAGATTTATATCATGCATTTTATTGTTACGGTACCATCATCCGCAAATAATGTCATATTATGCTTCGTCGTATTAGGAAGATCGTTTATATAAATTATAAGGGACCCTGAACGCCTTGTGGAACACCATATAATACTGAACATACCTTAGATAAATAAAGTTGGTCAGTTTTAGTTTTAAAATTAAATTTAGAATTTTAATCTTGCCATTCTTAGAAATATTCTAGATGGATGGAAAATTAACGGTCAAGGCAAACCAAGATCTTTATCACAGAAGGCAAGCGCCGCGTATATCGTATCAAGATCTGAAAGCACAGAACAAAGAGGTGTGGCCAAGATTCCACAAAAAGTTAAATAAGAAGGCTATAATTTTATGACTGGCCTTGACTGAAGTCAGCCTTCTTTGGGAATGCTGTTCTTAATTAACAGTCAAATGTTGTTATCCTACAATCGCCTCATACGAACGGACATCCACGGGAACTTTTGAGTTGTACAGTTCTAGGGCGGGAACCATACCTACGCCATTATTGTAGTTCTTATTGCGTGTTAGTAACTAAATAATAACTTAAATACAAATTTATCGGACACCCAAACGCTTCGCGCTTATATTTTTTCCCTTTTTGAAATAAAAAATCTAAACAGTTTTTATGTGTTAAACAAACATGATAGATTTGTAGTTGTTTAAGCGACTAAGTCATGAAAGTTGATAAGATGCAGAAATTGGTAAGATGTAAGAAAAGACGTATGCATCGTACTATCGTAGCCTTTCTCTATTACCGGGCGTGTTGTTGCTTATTTTCCTTGGTGTAATTTTTTTTCATGTCGCCTAAAGTATTAGCGTATACTAAAAGCTTGCCACGAGGTTTATTTTGGCCATAGTTTTGGCCATCAAATTGATACGACGACCTTTGGGCTTTGACTTGCGAGTAGGTCATGATCAAACTGAATGATAGTTTATAGGCTTTTATTTAATTTGCAATGAACGATCGGGTGGAAATTTTTAACTCGATTTTGATGCAGATACTTAACCTATTGAGCTGAAATTTCGTACACACGTTTAATTTGGACGATTATGTATTATTATGATAAACTGACCATCAAATCATGCTTATAATTTTCAAAATAAAATTCCTCAAGGATTTATCATACGGACATAATTTATTTTTCACGCATTCATCAAGATCTCTCTGATAATAACAAAAAATTGTGTCAAAAATATTTTTTTGTAAAAAAAACTTATTTTTACTATAACTTATATTTACAAAGTTTGTTAAAAAACCAGAAAGTTATAGTAATAATTAAACCTCGCATATTTTTCCACACTCATGTCGTACAGTTTACACATACCATTATTATATAAGTATAAGATAGGTCAATAGTGACTTTATGATGTAGGTACAGCACTTGAGTTGAGCATATTGTTATCATAGTTCAACTTTGTACTTCTACTGCATAGAAATGAGGGTCTTAACTTTAAACTTTAGATTGAAGAATAAAGTTTAATGAATACGGGTTCAACTCGAGAACGAATTCTGTAGATGTAGATATTCTAGATAATGTTCTTTTTAAAACCAACAGCCAAAGCGTTGTGCTCTGCTCGATTTTGGCCAAATGTTAGTTATTCATAGCATTGCTAAATATTATTTAGTTTAGAACATGACGTGAAAAAGTGCCAATGAAGGTGTAATTTCTGAATAAATTATTTGATTTGAAAGCTAATTTATAACAAAACTGCTCATTATAGCTGTCCGTCCACTCTGGCTATACAATACGGAGAGGTATACGCGTTTTTCCGGTAACACAAAGAGAATGAAGAATGTTATAAAACTAGACACTATTCAATTATTATTTTCTGTTACTCATTCTTGTGTGCTTTGCGACAATGACACGCCAAATCAGATATTGTTTTACGACATGACTTCTTTGAATATATTGGTCATATTATTTTCGAGTATTTTAATTCCAATAAAATAAAATGTAATTCAATTAATTTTAAAACCAATCATATATATACATAGTAATCAATATTTAAAACCGAAAGTAAAATATTTAAATCCATAATTCGGCCGTCTCCTTTTTACTACATTCGCCTAAAAGAGCGTAGGTACCAAATATTGCAACGTCATCCTGATCAATATATTTCGGTGGAAAACTTCAAGTCAATCCATCATTAAGAAGTAAGGTAAAAGCAAACATTCTTTTATTTCGTATTGGTATTGGTAATAACAATTACCAATGTACCAAGTAGAAGATACACCGACGAAATCGCAATTATCAGTCACCATAGCAGAAATACGGCCAGATATATATTAAATAATTTTTAATTTCTGAATAATATAAATAATTTATTCAGAAATTAGACCTTCTTTGGCACTTTTTCACGTCATGTTCTAAATTAAATAATATTTAGCACTGCTATGAACAACTAACATTTGGCCAAGATCGAGCAGCACCCGCACGATATATTATATTATATATGCATGCGTATATATCATAATCAAACTTATTATGATGTCGTCTATATTCATATGGTATTCTAGATGCTTGTTTTATTCATGTATTTAAAATTATAGTATTAGTTGTTGGTTGGTGTCTGTTTGTCTTGGCGGCAGTTAAGTACTAACCTAAATGAAGATTTTACTTCAAGCTCTCGAGCAAACTCATTAAAACTCATTCAACCTTTATTTAAGCACAGCTCTTCTTTTACTTTACGAGTGTGACAAATTTTGCACTAAAATTTGCTACAAGTTAGTGTCTATTTCTGAAACTGAAAAGGAATTCTTGTATCTTGTTAAGTTACAGTACAGTTATTATTCAAAAGCTAAACGGTATCATATTCATTAAGTAATTAACAACTAGCAGCGAAGCGAAGTTATGCTTCCGATTGATATAGTCGTTCACTAGACTGGACTATGTAGTGTGGCATTTATATATTCAAGTAGAATTACAATGTCCGCGTAAACTAGCTGGATTATATTACTGCCGCCGCGACCCTGTATCGTGCGAAGCAATTTGTTGGCACAAATGCAATTTATTTATTCCTGCACTGCAGAGATTCCGCGTTGCTTGTTTAAACGATCGTTTCCGTATTGAGCATTAAACCATTTTTAGGACTCCATAGCCGAAAGGCAGAAAATGAAACCGCATAATTTCGTCATGTTCGTTGGTCTATCGGTATGTCACAGGAATTTTATTCAGATACGAAAGTCTACACAGTTGAAACTTTATATTTGATTAATTCTGTGAATTATTAAAAACTATCTTTATACAAAAGTAAACAATGGAAATTGTTAAAGATAAATAATTTTCATAATAGTACATATATAGGCAGATTATAAAGTACTACCAGTTATGAAGGTTCGGTGATAGAGACTCTGTTCACAAAAAAATAATTGTTTTGAATGATATTTGTAAGTAGGTAAGTGTTCAGTTTTGACCATTGGCACAGTTAACCTTGGAGTGATAATTTTTGATTGGCAAAATTATTTGGCTTGGTGAGCTTGGTTCAATAAAAAAAATGACGTAGCTGTTAAATAAAAAATGACGTTTTGAAATTACTTTTAGGTTTCCAATTTCCGTTGCCGAGACAAAATTCGCTCGTATCTTTAAGAAACTCATTTTTCATCTAACTTTATATTTAGGACATTTTATACCGAATGCACGACCGCAGACCTCTATGGCATAGCTAGCGTGAATATAAAACGTAGAATTTGCACTATGTAGTGACAGGCAGCGTGACTGTGCGATTAATTGGGGAAAATCAATTGGTAGGTACCGTAATTTTGACGCAATCCAACGCATAACGGAATAACGCAGGACCATCATTCACTTTTTGTGATGGAAAAAAATTATTAAAATCGCGTCAGGACACTTGACTCGAAAATTCGGAAGACGTCAAAAACGTACAACATTTTCAGGTTTCACTTCTGCCGGCACTCCCGGAGTGCAGCCTGCTTTTTTAACGAACTGTTAAGAATAAGTGTTGGAACGTTTACAACTTTTTCAATATTTAGATATGGTAATACTGTGGGGAAAAGGAAATGATTTAATGATGATGATTATGATGCTATGACGGTATGTACAAATTATTACTAGTTCATAGTGCACTTCGGGTGCAATTTGGCAACTCAATTTTGATGCAGATTTTCTTCAATCGACTGAACATAATTTCTGTTTATGAGTGTTATATTACTAATACTGGCGTTCGATTTTATACAAGTCGCTTAAAAGCATCCTGACATGACTTTTAGGACGAACTACCGACATTAGTGACAAGCGGTGAAGCAAGTGGTGGTCGATGAAACTACATGGCTCAGATTGATATACAAATTCGTGTGGGTACACACTACATTAATTATACATTGAATTAGTTTTATATACGCATTTAGTTTAGACGACAATGCGTGATAATGCACCCAGGGTTGACTTCCGACGGGAGATTTCATCAACGATTTACTGCATGAACATGGTACTTTTATGGTTCTATTACATAGGTAGGTCACATGTTAAATTCATTAGATTTATATAAGAAAAGGGATTTTTGTGCTAAGATTTTTATTATTTTTCATTAACGTCGCCTCAAGGCATCTGACATGATTTATACGAGTACCACCACTATGTAATGTAAAACAAGTATTTAAAAACAACCAAAATATATTTAGCAATTTCAGCAATATCGAGTGACAAGCATTGGTTTGGCGTTAGTATTATTCCCATCAGTATCAATTTTCGAACAGCAACATTACTATTGAAAATAGATTTTTCCGTTCACATTGTAAATGCGGATATCTCGTTGATGTCCATGCACGTCCATGCGAAATTTACGCTAAAATTTATCACATGAAAAAAATAACTTAACTTTTATTGACGTCAATAAATATAGGGATTTTTTTGTTTCATTTTTTGATATACCGTCGGCTTTATGTAGGTACCTACTTACCTACTTTATTTTATCTTCAAAACGAAATACACAAATACAACTAAGAATAAAAATAATGTTCCACCTCGCCACAGGCAGGTGACGTGCCCAAGACACTAGCAGCGTTACCCCGATGTACTGTAAGTACATACTGCTGAGCAAAAAAAGCTTTCAGCTCTCAAATCTCCTGTTGCCTCCATGACGCGCATCGTGATGTCTCTTGAAAATAATTTTGCTTCAAGGCAAATGTAAATAAGTATTTTTTTAATATGTGTCATTTATAACTATTGTTTGTTTATTGTTATAATTCTATTCATACTTCTATTTCCTCTTCATATAACCGAGTTGAGTAAATGACTGTATCGTTACTTTATTTTTCTATATAACTCTGTTATGTTTCTAGACATATAAGTTCTGGGTATATTTTATTATGTATCTAGTCTACTTCATTGGAATTCTCAAGTTCTAATAGCTTGTGTGTACCTGTATGTGGAGACTGTTGTATACAATAATTTATATGTTATTTACACTTTTCATATATAAGTGTGTATATGTGCTTAGATGTAAGTCTTCCAAAATAGTCGTTAATAAATTGAAAGTATTTATTTATTATGCGATGTTTGCTGGTAAAGTTTGTAAATTACTATCTTTTGATAATTCGCATCACCCGCGTTAATTTTGGGCTTCCCTTAATAACTTATTATTGTCAATATCTCGGCTTTTAAGCGATATCCCGATTAAATCTATACCAGATTATAAGTTAGACTATACCGTAAATACCTAACTGTGAAAACCACATCAAATTCCACCAGTTTTGGCATCTATATTAGTCCCCTCACCATAAACCCCGATAATTATTTTACTTTAATTTTATGTGTACATTGGGTAGATCAGCGGCTGATACACATAAATAAAAATCGTATTACGTATACGTAGTGTATATGTATAATAAAATCGGGTTTATGAGGCCGATTTTTCTTTGGTTTTGTACATAAAGATAGAATCTTAAAAAATATACGCATATTGACTTATTACATCCGTTTTTTTTGAGACCGGTTGTTAGTCTAGTCGGAAGTCAAGTAGCCAATTATTTAAATCGTTTAATCGAATATCAATGAAACATTTTAATAAGGCTGCAATGAATGAGTATCAATTCCCGGAAACTGACATATTTCCGATACCTGCAATCGCCTGCGCGCGGAACGCAGGAGATAAACGCATACGATAATGCTGTTTTATTAATCACTTTTTCGTGGAATAAACCCGGTGCCTGAGGTTACTGTTGTAAAATAGCAATTCATTTTATTTTATATATCATCGATAATTCCACTACATTGTCTATAGAGCAATTTGAATAAATTGATTATTGTAAACACACACCGGTTATTAATCTCGATATTGAAACCGCGTGCATACTTAAAATATGCATGATATTTCCTGCATATTTAAAAAATTTCTGCATTAAAATATTTTTTACGTACGTTTTACACTCTTTTGAATATTGATTTTTAGTTAACGATGAATTGAATGTTCGTTTCTTTGGCCTAACTTTCTCGTCCGACATGCGCTGCGTGCGATGCACTTACCGGCGCGTACGCTCACCTTACATCCTTATCCTTACATAATATTATAAAACAAAGTCATATCTCCTGTCTGTCTGACGTGATAAATTCAAGAACTACTGCACGGATTTTTGTGCTTTTCAGTGCAGTGCCATTGCTTTATGTATAATAGGTGTATTTATAATGATTTTATCCGAGCGAAGCTTTGACCGGCTCGCTAGATTTACATAAATCGCGTTTAAATAAATATAAACAATATACAAGACGCAGTAAAATACCTATACACAAACGAAAGATACAAAGGTAAAGACGCAGTTCCTTGGGTAACAAATTCGTATATAAGATTCGTATAAAAGATTTATCTTTTATACAAAGTTTCAAGTAAATATCAACAGCACTTCTGAAAAGGTTGCTCGTGAGGAGATTTCCGTATTTGTTAGAGTGGACGGGATTTGCTGCTACTCTTTAGAAGTGGTATCGATAGAAGTGTGTTTATATTAACTTGAAAATATCAGATTTTAAGCGACTTGAATAAAATATGACATCAGTGTTAACAGTAACACGAAAAATAATAAGAAGTTTAGTTTTATGACTTCATAAATATGTTTTGTTACAGCCTGTACGTGCATTAAAATATAATTTAAATATTTCGAGTTAGTTGATGACGACTCGTACACATAAGTTTTGGAATACACTGTCTGCGTTGACACTTTTTATGCTTAATAACAATGCTTAATTTCAAATAATAATATTCAAAAAGAATGTATGACTAAATGCAAAAGTCCCGATGTGAAATCGAACGCACTTGGCGTTTTTATCATGGCTCAATTTGTTAATTCCATGTTTTTGGACACGTTCGTGGGCGTAGATTGATTTCATTCATTAATGGGTGATTGATCCACGTGACTTTGATAAATTGTGTTAACGTCATACGCACATAGTGTATGCAATATTATGACATGTGTTTCCGCCTCAGAACAGGACCACACCATTTCCTTTCGCTTGAAGCGGTTAAGGGACAGTAGTCTATAGGCAGCCGATGACAAGAACAATTTTCTCAAGTAGCTATTCAGTACTGTTTTAATGATATTAATCAACTGTGAATAACTATGAAGATTTATAAAGTATATTTTTTACTTGATTACACGAGTAGACGAAATTGAAAAGTTTATTTCATTTCGGCGTTATAATAGTACTGCTGTTGAAAGCAATAAAAAAAGTTGTACCATTAATTATTGTTTTCAACAATTTGCCCTGGGTATAAAAAAGCATCGTCATCTTAAAACATTGCTTCACACCCATGTGACACAGAATATAAAATAGGTAAGTGTGATCTCGGCCTAGCTTAAGTTAATTGCCAGTGACAAGGATAAAATATATAAGCGTGCCAAATTAATCGCTTTACATACGATTTTATTTTTTCCCTCGTTACTTAATTAAAAACAATTAGAACATAACATAATTAAACCCATTATGTGATTACACACTGTTTTATATATGAAAAGAACTCTACAATTGACATTATAACATTCAGACTTAAATTTCCGCAAATTTTCATAAAAAAAATTATTATCATAATATTATTTGTTTTCCAAATACATATAGATTTTAAAAATAAACATCTTTAAAATAATATTCATTATTTATTTAAATTTTTTTTTATTATTTATCGATAAAAACTTTAAAATAAGATATTCAAAATCTGCTTGAAAAATTGAAAACTAAACAAGTTGTAAAAATCATAACTACATATTTAATAGGTACATTTTAATTATATTTATTTTTAATAAATATGAAATACTAATATAAAATACGTTTAATAGTCAGAAAGAGATGATATTTATCAAACTATATCTACGACTATACATATATAAGACGATATAGAAGAAAAAGAATAGGCTCATTGTTGTGTCAAAACAAACCAGCATAATTTTTTAGCCAAAGTGAACGAATTCCAGAAACCAACAATTTGCCAACCAGCAATATTTTATCGAAAAAAAACATTATTTCAAATATTCTAACTGAACATTTTATATAAACCATATTTTTTTAATAAACGAATTGTATATTATTGTTTTTATATTTCATAAAATAAATAGGTATAATATACTTATTAAAAATCATGACAAACCACAAAACCTTTTAGATAGTTGATACACGTATAAAAAATATAATTAACTATAAATATACACAAAATATTATATCAATTTAAGAATTATCTTACAATTAACTATCTACGATAGGCTACTACTACACGAATTATAAATCAATATTAAAATAATTCAAAAATTATTAAACTAAATTTATTTCAAGAATTTATTTAGGAATATTTTATTTTTATTTTCAAAAAATATTAATAAACACAATAAGCAAAGTATTTCATTATTCTCGTATGAAAATGAATTAGCAAATTTATCAACCAGTTCCCAACCAATACGAATAAAATTTATTATAGTACATACGTTTTTAAAATAAGTACCCAAGTCGAAATATTTGGCAACGATTCAAGCGGGTACGTAGATAACTTCAGAAATGATAGACGGAGCTTTGCCAATGGCTTTCCCTCGAATCTTGTCGAATCAATAAAAACATGACCAACCTTTTGGTTGTGCACCAAATGCCGAAATCTTATCTCCTTGACTTTATCTGAGATATTCCTGTTAATAACTTTATTTTTACTAAATTTGTATTTACTATTAATGCACTTTTCATTATCTTTATTAGTATGTAACGTTATCTGAATATTTTCGTAACTTACTCAAAGTTAGTAAGATTTGAAGCAAACATGCCTAAAGTAGTTTTTTTTAAACTAAAAACTAAATTGTGCATTCTATTTAACTCGTAAAATAAACGATTTAACTTGTTTATTGAACTTTTCAACTTTTCCGCAGCTTTCGAAAAAAGTTTTTATTGAACACGTGTGCTAAACATAACTTTAATAAGTTTCCGTTTCTAGTAACTTTCCAGTGTAAATAATAGTTGATTAACCTATTATTCGATATTTAGTAATAAAATAGGTGATTCCATTTATTATTCACGAGAAAAATGTAATGTTTTCATGTGTCGTAAAACTAATGCATTCCATTTTAGTGCCGAGATTTACGATCGGAGCGACGTCGTGTGAGAGGAGTGCGTACTTACGCGACATGGTTCGGGTGCGGGAAGAGAGCGGCCGCTAGGGCGAGCAATAGCGGCGCGCTGCGGGGGCGAGCGCCGCTCATGGCGCGTTCGGTGCGGACATCGGCGCGTGTGTGCCGTGCTCGCGGTCGCCGCCGCCGTCTCCACGGCGTTTTGGAAGGATTTGCCGTCTCTGCCGCGCGTTCTCCCGCCGCGCGCCGCCGATCGATCGCGCCAAGCGTGACCCGGGACGCAATCGGCACCGCCTGTCGCTTTAGCTATCGACCGTCGCGCCGTCGCAACATGCGGCGCGTACACCTCCTAATTACAACTACCGGACTCCTTTGCATTAAAACTTCAAGCCTGCGCGCGACACCGCCATATAAATCTCACCTACTTACACCAGCTACTTTCCCGCTCCGACCGGCCGCGCTCTGTTCGACAATAAATCCTTTTTGATATCTAACTTCCCAGAAGTCGTCGGCATCGAGAGCGTCGCTTTTGAATTTCAACGGCGGAAAATGTTTGTGAATTTACAAAGTTTACTTTTGCAAAGTTAACTTTAAAAGTTGACTTCTTCAAATTAAAATAAAATGGTTATGGAGTTTATTAAAATAGAATAGCATCTTTGACACAAGATATATATTAAATTTTGCCTAATATAGCTGAAAATTATACTTTTTGGTATGTAAATAAAAATTGAACATGATGCGCCGTATATTCGTAACTTTGTTGAAATAGCTTTGCAAATTTGCAAAAAAAAAAAAGAAAATCGAATCAAATTCGTAGAAATGTTCAAAACATACATATTGAAACGTTACATTTAAGAAACAGAATATGGAACTTAAGTCTATTCACAATGAGTTGAAAGTTGTTTGAGAAGCGGTTGATCTCATGTAGAATTGACCGCGTGTAATATTAAAGATAATTCGGTAGGTAGCTAAGAGAGAAGATGTATCCATTGAGCTTTATTTTAAAAGAGCATTTTTATATGGAATAAACGGACCGACGGTTTATTTAATTTAATAGAATTTTATTTATTTCATGGAATATTTTGACGAGGCAATTTGGTTTCAGTATGAAAAGAAATATTAAATCTTAGTGGCTTGACCGTTGTCCTAATAAACTACATTAACCGCGACACTCGGCTTGCCCTTATTGCTGGCAGTCACGTTTCAAAATAGCCGTATTTATAATAATTAATTAATTATTTAATTTTGAAAAAGGAATACTTTCGAAAGCCATGCATGCTGTGCAGTATGTTGATATAGCTATTTGGGAATCATTGAATTTTTGCATCATCAAAGCAGAATACAGGAGAATTAATAACTCCTGTACTTGAATTAAAATTTCGTTCGAATATTTCCTTCGTAAAGCCTTGCACAAGCTTCGCGCAATGTCACTCTGTCACTGATTTATTGGTATTTCTTTCGCTTGCCATATAATCTTTTATGTAGGTACTGTGAAATCTTTTGATGTACCTAGTATTTGCGGTACAACACAGTTCGTGATAACTTACGCACGCAGTTTACTTTACGCATAGGAATATACTGTTACTTAATAATAAAAGTAGATATCTTTGACGAAAAAATGTTATAGACGGGCCAAATATTAACTTTAAGTGAATAAAAAACATCTTAACAAAACAACCAAATCAATCTTAACAAAAGTATATTAGTAAAAAATAATAATATTAAAATCACTTTGTTTCCATACTTATTACATTTCTACAATATTATACTTATTATTAAGGGTACCTACTACCTCTCTAATGAAAATACTGTTCGTCAGTGCAAGACGTAAAGAAATGAATTAATTTAGCCGAACTGTGATGATCTCGATAGGTCAGTGGTCAATAGCACTGTCCCGGAAAGACAGGGGTGCGGGTTCAATTCCCGCTAAATTCTAGATTTTTTTATCTAAATATTATTTTCAAAAATAAGTTGAAAAACATTTGTGACAATAACCAATCCATTTAAATATTATATTTATTTATTGGTACGGATATTATAATTACACAATTTGTAATAATAAAGCAAAGGAATGTTTCAGTTGGCGTTATGCCTAGCAATGATTTGTTAGAGATACCGTAATGTTTCAGACACCCTTCTCCCTGAGATTTTGTGCGAGAATTAATGACAAACGAGTGTCAAGGAACACAAAGACAAAATTCAGCTAATGAGCCTAATCAAACAGAAATAATGATATATTGGTTTAATTGTTACTAAACTGATGCTATATTTATGCTGTGTTTAGGTATGTATAGGTATATAATGAGTGTATATGTGAAAAAAATCATTACCATTATGTAAGTACTCGGTCAGACAAATTCAGCTACATAAAAATCGTAGTGTCCGTGTGTCCACACTGCAGCATTCGGTCATTCTATTATTTACTAACATCGCTCCAAACCTGTCGTGCACTTCGGTAAATCTTCTGGAAAATCAACAATAAAATGTACATACATTTTAGCGATCAGAGAACATATAACAACACATCTTTGCTTTATTGTAAAAATGGGTCTTACAGCTTAATTCGCTTCAATATTTAATGTTTCGAAGAAAAATTTATCAAGATATTTACTAGATTTTACTCGCAGCTTTGCCTAAGTTCTTATAAGTAAAAAGATTATTGTAGTGTTTTTAGGTATGTTAAAATGTAATTTTTGTCATTCGTTAAAAAGAATGACAAAAATTACGTTTTAACATACCTAAAAACACTACAATATTTTTTTTACTTTCGTGTCGTGCGGGATTGGCAATTTAAAATAGTGTTGTGTCGGTCTCCTGTTGATTGTCTCCATTTTAGATATGCCCCGCAACAATCCGAGAAACATCTTGCTATTCCATTGAGAGATCAAAATTAACCTTGTAACTATATATCGATTACCATTTAGTAAACTTATATCGGTTTTGCTTGAATCTGTAGGATTGAAACATAACCATAGCCCACCAACAGAAAATGAATTTCTAATTTCGTTTACCTTTTCATCTCAATTTCTCCGAAATGTTTATACGAACTAATTGTAAAGAACTGTTAGAAGCATATTTTGCGAAATAAATTACTGTTAATTAAGTAGGTAATTTTATGCACTTTCACTTTCAAAGTTATTACATTGATGCAACATGACAAGACCTAATGAAAGTTCTGAGTATCGGCTCAGTTAATGTAAATAAACGCAATTTGAAAATGAAAACATTTAAATACCCACGCCTTTTAACATGTTTTATTAAAGATAAAAATGTGTTGATCGAGCAGGTTGCACCAGTTAACATTGACGTTAACTTTAAACGGCGTGCGCCTGAGTTTGTCTGCGCAGGTTAGAGTTGACATCAAAGATCAATGATGCAACGCGCCCATTTACATGGGCTTGCCTGCTTAAGCAAGTTAATAAAATTAATATTACTTATTTTTATCAAAAAAGTAAATTTTTTTAACGAATTAATTATCCCAACAGAGACATTAAAATGCGACTTGAAACTAGTAAGTAAATATTTAGAGATTAGTTTAAAAAGAAGGCATAGTTAACGGCGAATTGACACATGGGTAACTTTTACGGTAAATATTTAAAAAATGAATTCTAATTTGTCACTTTTTTGACACAATAATACGGCAAATGGTCCTGTGGTCTTACGACTCACGGCAAACAGTGCGTTTACGATTAGACGCATATACAGCCATCGACATGTCATCGTCGCAGCCGTGCGGTTCTCCAGGCATGTTGCGCCTGGAGAAATTCACGGCTACCCAGGCGGGAATATCTTTGTAACGGTCGAGCATAATCACCTTGCTACCTATACATTATTATGATTACGTGTCTCAATGATGGACACTCTTATTCTTTTACCTTTTCTGAATTTTAACAAATTTATTTGTTACTTAGGTATTATAAATTCAACTTCATGGATAAAACATATCGAATTCTAATTTTATCACTTTTATGGGAAATGTCTAAGTGACACTAAAATTCACTAAAATTCTAGTACGCCATTTTGCCAAAATTAACGTCAAAATTGAGCGTGCAAGTCACCCTAATACTGTTTATTTTGACAGATATATATTTATACCATTTATATTTAGACGCTATTAATGTATGCCTACAGAAATTCAGAATCATAAATTACTACATCGACATTTTGAATACCCTATTTTAAATCAATTAGAGACTCCAAGGACATTAGCGTACTCGGCAAATATTGGAAAAGTGGTTAAAAGTTTGTAAAACGACTTTATTATACGTACGTAATAACGAGACTATGAATAATAAACACACTATTAACAATCCCGAGGCCGTTTAAACCTTAGTTATTAAGTTACACTTGTAACTTGGTTAAGCTCCGAAGTGGATAAACCTAGTTAAATCCGGTTTAAGTTGCACCTAGGTGACTTGTTCTGTATAATTTGCGTGGGTGAATTACAAACATCATACATTATAAACTAATATTATAAATACAAAAGTAAGTTTGTTTGTTTGTTACCACTTAAATAAGGAGAAGGACCGCCACGGGCAAGAGATAGTTATAATAATAGATGAAAGTAAGAGAAGTGTAATTCGCAGCCTTGAAAAGTTCACCGTTGAAATCAAACGCTCAACTTAAAATATAACTTGGTAAGAGCAAGTTGTACTTGTGGAGAACAAAATTGTTCAAACTAACTTACAATAAACTGCTGACTACTCGATAGCCACTAGATCTTAAAGTTAATTTATAATTTATTCGTAAATAATTTCGCTGTACGCACATAATATTTTTAGTTTAAATTATTCTTGTGGTAATATATTTTTATGTTAGATTTATTATATGTATTGATAACTAGTATTACGTAGGTATATTACTTCGTAAGAAGTTTACGTAAATCATTCAGATATACAAATTATTGTACTGGGTACCGTATTCAAGGTTATGTGTCGTAAAATAGAACTTAATTTAAACGATTTAGCTCTGATTTTAACTTACCTATTACGTCAACTCTCCACAGAAATGCGCTGTTGTTGTCTACCAAGGCTTTCTATCCCTTAGTCGCCTTGTATGACAGTCACAGAAGGATATGGTAATCTTATTTTAGAGCAAGACCATGTCCGAATATTTTTATAACTATCCTAACTGATATTATAAATGCTAAAGTAAGTTTGTTTGTTACATTTTCACGCTTTACCTGTTTAACCAATCTTCTTGAAATTTTGCTTAGTAGTATAGTAGTTAGAAGTACTGAGAAGGACATATGTACTTATTGTCCCGAAATTTCCGCGGAAGCGAAGACTCAGGCCGCAGTTATAAATATCACACATTCTGTATCATGTTTATAAGCAATCGTCCCATGGAGTGGGCTACGGCGTAGCAAGCATTTGTTTACGAACATTTCGTAGAACAAATTTAAACGTAACACTCTTTTACCTACATACATCGTAGCAAATATAATATTATATTATATACATTTAAAGTAAAGAAAACCTTTGTCTCGAAATGTTTAAAACTAGGCCGTTGAAAAAGCCTAATTCATAAACACTTTACGTTACATAATGTACTTATTTAATGTATAGGTAATGTCAAATAAACGATGTTTTGTATACATACTAATATATATACCTCATCAAAATTCAGCTTGTTTATGATATGTTAATTTACATAAATAGCTCCCTAAATAGTTATGGGTATAACATAAATACCATTTCCACGATTGTAGGATACTGCTTTAACATGATTTGATGTATCTGTTTGTACAACGTATCTTCCAAACACATTATTGTAAATTAAATAGTAGCAAAATGAATGAATCTTTTTACAATGGTATATACTGGGAGACAAAAACAGAGTAGTCACAAATTGTAATTATAGAATAGATTTACTAGGATAGTAGTAGAGCACTAGTCGTGTTCGGGAGTCACCAAACATTGTATAAAATCTTATACAATGTTTGGTGACTCCCGAACACGACTAGTGCTCTACTGTTTTGCTAACTGAAGGTAAGTAAATAAATAAATAAATATAAGGACTAATCACACAGATTCAGACAGTAAGTTCGAGACTTCTGTTATGGGATACTAACTCAACAAACAATACTATATTTTATAACAAATACTAAAATAATAATAATAATAGATAAACATACTGTAAACTAAAATAAACATACTGTAAACTGTAATAGATAAACATCCAAGACCCGGGCCAATCAGAAAACGATCATTTTCCAACATGACCCGACCGGGGATCAAACCCGGTATCTCTCGGTTCAGAGGCAAGCACTTTACCACTGCGCCACCGAGGTCGTCAAGTATCGAACAACCAATAAAATATCATTGTCAAAATTTACGATATTCTAAGCCAATGTAACATGGTAGACGCGGGCCACCTGCAGCGACTTAAACCTAACCGAAACACAAACAGAAACTTTTAACAAACGAAATTCTTTTGGTTGTTTGAAACTCCAAAAAAAACCAAAAGACATTTGTTTGTCAAAAGTTAAGCTTCAGTCAGACTTTAAAATGAGAGTGCTCTTCTCTTAACTTTACTTTTTAACGATATTGCTTTGTCGAGAGGAGCCAAGTCTATAATAAATCCAATCATGTAATAGTCTAACAATTAAATAAATTCTTCAATGAAGAATTGTAAATCACTTCTAGTAGTTTATTTTAAGTAACAAATCAGCCACCAAATTTAATTATGCAAAAGTCGTCATAAATATTTGTTTAATAATCATAGTTATAGTATTTGGGTATTCGTCAGGATTTTTCCAGAGACGTAATTTTTTTGTAATGATATTGATGTGGATCAAAACAGATTGATATATTATGAAACAACATCACTGTGCGATGTGAATCGTTTCTAATGCAAACAAATAATTATATAAAAATATATATAAATCTAATTCCAAACCCCATAAAGTGAACACACATTTTCTTTTTATGCTGAAAGTTGGAAACCACAAAAATTGAAATAATAGTGTTACATTTAAAATGTTTCAAGTAAGTATAACCAATCCAAACCAATTTCAGTATGATAAAGTTTGTGCATTGTGTTCAAAATAATTGTGTTGTGCCGAGAGCCAGTGGTTCACATAATAGGCTAGCTTCATGCGAGTGTTTTCACCCCCTTACACAATGTACAATGGAACTGTCAACTTTAATGCTTTAAACACAAGGCAATTTGTCGTTTGTATTAATCTGCGAAAATGTAGACGTCCAAGTTTAAATTAAAACTGTTATTATGAGCATGGCGCATCGTGTAATGCAATTTCCACATTAAACTGATTTAGCATGTGTAGCTTGGAACTTATATTGTTTAATTTTTATTCCTTGTTTTGAAATAATGTTTGATCGACATACCGACCTTAATAAAAAAGAAACTGTGAGAGAAAATTCCTTTTCTATAAAAACGAAATGAAACATGTAATTCGTTTATGTTATAGACTTTGGAAGGAAGTCTACAAACAATGGAACAAACGAAGGATGGTAATAAATCTACAATCAAAGGACACAATTACATTAAACTCATATCTACCCAGACATTACACAAGCTCATTAAATCATTTAATTTACTAATTCCCTCCGACTATGTACGTAATCGATTATAAAAAAAAATGTTATTTTTTTGCCATGAATGGACACAAATATCGCATGTAAAACTAAAAAAAGTAAAACTTTGAAATAAAAAGTAATTCCTTATGCCCATAATTCCACTCCACGAGGCACTCGGATTAAAATGATAGACATAATGACAACAAGTCAGCTCTGCCCCGAGATTTAAGTGTCTTGATTATTTTCCAACAGAATGGCAGTCACAAGCGTGATGGCGCAAAAAAAAACATAAAATTTTCATGAGATGCCTTAAAGAAAAAGGGCAATATCATGGAATTAGTAAGTACTTCGTAAGTAAGATCAGTATAGTTTTATTGAAGTGTTATACAGAGCATATATTTCAATTACGTTTTTAACGAATATAAAATGTTTTCCAAGGCACACATATAAATTACATCTTTAGGAGACATACTTAGGTTAATTTAGTCCCGAAATAGCTTGTCTAATGTGCATATTCAATGTTCACGAGCATTCTTAATAATGTTACAATTAATCGCTTGGTCCATAAAATAAATAGGTGAGTATTACATTAAAATACGTAAGACATAATAAAAAGGTAAAATAATTTTCGTTCTCGTTGTAAATGCTGAAATAAATTTTCTCCATCCTCGACTAAACGTGCCCTTGTGAGACTGTCTAAAACTGATTATTAAATATTGTGGGTTGTACCAGTCTAGTTATAGTTAACTTAAAACTGAGCAGAACAACCGATTTTTAATAATAATAATGTTTATTTTTGTCAGACATGTGTTACATATTCATAAAAATAAACTCCAAAAAAACCAATGGACATTTTTTATCTGTTCGGGTTGGTGCCCTGGTTAAAATTATCGTCAAAGTTGACTGGTGCAACTGATCATTAAATTAGTGAGGGCTAGGGTGTCAAGAATGTCAAGATGAGTGGGAGGAGATATGAGCTTGAGAGATTCTTCGTTGTCGGAAGTGTCGACATCTTCAACGGCGCCAGACCTTGAGCAATTACCTACCTATTTAATTCAGTATTCTAATATATCTCAATATAAAAACATTTGATTTGAAAAAGTGCCTGTCAAAGTCTAATTTATTTTACTCTTCTTAATGCTTGGACTTGACAATTTTCTAACCTCATATTTGTATCAGATTTAACATTTTCTTGGTAATACTCATATTATCGACTATAAAACATTTTAAAATTTTAGTTGCATATTGGTTTCTTGGAAATCAGCTCGCGTGATACATACATAATTTATTTCTGAACTCAGACAAAAGAATACCGTACGATAAGATATTCATATATCAGTTTACAATCACTGTTATCAATCAATACATATAGTATAATTGAAGAATGGCCAAATTTGTACATAGGATTTTTTAAAATTCTTCATGGAATATATTTAGTTACCTACTGATATAAATGACGAAAATATAGTTTTGGAAATTTTTGTCTGTTTGTACGCGCCTCACTAGAAATCTACTAGACCGATTAGTTTGGTATATAGGTACCTTATATACCCGGCTAACATCAATACCTATAATAAAACAGTAGAAAAAAATCTGTATATTGAATACATTTACAAAAAAATAAAAATAAGGCGATAAAGTCACAGTAATTTGAAAACAAAATTCTATCTGTTTGTCTCTATGTCTGTTTGTCTCTATGTCTGTATGTCTTTATGTCTGTATGTCTTTATGTCTGTATGTATGTCTGTTTGTACACGCTAATCTTCGGAACTACTGGACGGATTTGAATGTAACTTTTTTTGTTATATAGCTATTAAGCCTGAGTTTTCATAATAATTTATACCCTATATGTTATAGGGTATAAATTATTATGAAAACTGTAACACCAGATGGAGAACAATGTGGTACAGCTAAACTATAGGAAATATTCAAATGACGTCTTAACAAAAGTTATTCAGATATTATTGAGATATAAAAATCGAAGATCTGGAACACTAATAGTTCAGCTAAACTATAGAAAGTATACTTTTTCAGTCTGATTAGCATCTTCTGTATGTATAAATAAGTACCGTTATATAAGTCTGTACAATTAAATTTCAAAAAATATTCCGGCATCGCAGGCATCAGCTAGTCTTAGATGCATTTTATTCCTGTAAATGGTCATTTCCCCGTAGGATAATTTAAAAACTAAATTAAAATTGAAGAAGGGCCAAATTTGTACATTTTTATAACACAAAAATTATTAATCAAAAATACCTCTGAATCCCGGGTAAGATATTATATATCTTACCCGGGATACATTTCATCCCGGAAAATGAGGGTTCTGTAGGAAAATTAAAATAACAATCCAAGGAGCCGATTTACTTTAAAATGTTTTAGAAACGTGTAAACAGAATATAAACAAAGTGTTATTTTCTATTAGTTATTATTGGAATATTTCTCAATACTCTTTAGTAACTAATCTTATTGTGCCCGTATCGGATGTATAGGTCATTTACCGTGGTAAATGACTATACATATTAGTCGTGACTAACATGTATAGTTTCACTTACACCTCTCAGTTTATATAAAATCCGAGCGTCGACCTGTTAAGGGAGCGGCCAACAACAGATATTTGATATGACGAGAAAAATATCATTACAACAAGTGAAATCATATTCCTTTTTTGAAGTGTTAATTAGTAACGTTTATTAGAATGAAGTAATTAATTAGTGACTTCAATTTAACTCTATATATTCTTGGTCGATTTCTATTAATAAAACAATTACACGCTCTTGTCGTCACTTTAGTTTTTTAGAGATTACATAAAACAACAAGAAGGCATAAAATTAAAGGTAATTTTCATACTCGATTTAACGACAGAGAAACAGAGATAATAAATTTTTTGCCACAATACAAAAAAAAAAATACATATAATAATATACTACATATAATAAATAATACATATAATAATAAATAATAGAAAAAAATGTGTCTGGCGTCTGTGCGTGTGTGGCTGTGTGGCTGTGTGGTTGTTTGGCTGTGTGGCTGTGTGGCTGTGTGGCTGTGTGGCTGTGTGGTTGTGTGGCTGTGTGGCTGTGTGGCTGTGTGGCTGTGTGGCTGTGTGGCTGTGTGGCTGTGTGGCTGTGTGGCTGTGTGGCTGTGTGGCTGTGTGGCTGTGTGGCTGTGTGGCTGTGTGGCTGTGTGGCTGTGTGGCTGTGTGGCTGTGTGGCTGTGTGGCTGTGTGGCTGTGTGGCTGTGTGGCTGTGTGGCTGTGTGGCTGTGTGGCTGTGTGGCTGTGTGGCTGTGTGGCTGTGTGGCTGTGTGGCTGTGTGGCTGTGTGGCTGTGTGGCTGTGTGGCTGTGTGGCTGTGTGGCTGTGTGGCTGTGTGGCTGTGTGTCTGTGTGTCTGTATGTCTGTCTATTTGTACACGCTAATCTTCGGACCTACTGGACGGATTTTAATAAAACTTTTTTCTTATATAGCTATTGAGCCTGGGCGACATATAGGGTATAAAGATTTTGAAAACTGGAACACCAGATAGAGAATAATGATGGTACAGCTAAACGATAGAAAAAATTGAAATGACGCCTTAACAAAAGATATTCAGCCTGATGGGCATTTTCTGTTGAGATATAAAAATCGAAGATCTGGAACACCTAATATAGACCTATATTGGTACAGCTAAACTATAGGAAACATAGAAATCTCGCTCTATTAAAAGTTGTTCAGTCAAAATCGAATATCTGGAACACCTGAAGAAGGGTCATAATAGTTCAGCTATACTATAGAAAGTATACTTTTTCAGTCTGATAGTATCTTCTGTACGTATAGGTATTGTTACATTTGTCTTTACAATTCAATTTCTCTAATGATCTTTACTTCTTACCAAACATTGTTCGGCCACGCGAACGAAGTCGCAGGCATCAGCTAGTATTTAATAAATAAAAGGTATATATATATATATGATTCACAATGGAAACTAAAAATTATAAAACTTGGCATAGTGTGCTGTTGCATCAGAAAGGCCTCAGCTCCGTGTAATGGAGATGATTTGATGAAATAGCAAAGTTATTCACATAAAATGTAATATCTTACGTGTGGTTGACCATAAATGTACTACAGTTACAGTACGGTCATTTTCTTTGTTATATACCTAGATACATTGTTGCGAGATGTCAGTGTAAGCAAATGTAGGACGTGAACGTTGAACCTTTGCGATGTCGGGGTGAACATGAGTCATCGAGGATTTGAATTTAAATAATATGTGATCAATATCAGACAGATAAATGTGTACGTAGAAAGCCACGTTGTATGGGATAGTCCAGTGAGTTATATGTTGTTTCCCTAGGCAACTTCTTTGTCTTTGTATTACAATTTTTAGATTTGTAATTTTACGACACATCAGAATAATCTTTTCGATTGAAAAATATACACATTTTTTTCTTATATAACAATAATTTCTTGAAGATACTAACCTACTGAAATTACTGTCTAGTCCTGGTAGAAGAGGCAAACCCATAAAACGTGCTAGTCTGATATCGCTGTTACCGGCCTAATCCGATTCCAGGATAAACTAGTTTTGCCTAGGCCAATCTAATTCTTCCTATATTATGCGATAGGATAAACTGGTTTAGCCTAATCTATACTAGTCCTATCGCAAATAAGAAAAATTTATTCATCCTAGGCCAAAGTAGTTTATCCTGATAGAAAAAACACACTCAGGTTAAACAACAGGAATGACCTAAATTAGCCAAAATTTATTTAGCCTATAGTCAAAATTTATTTAGCCTAGACTAACAAACTAAGTCTCCGAAATAGCATTATAAAAATAGTATATTTAATATTAAAAATCGAAACATGCTGAAAATCGTGCGAAATAAAAAAGACAAGATTCTAATATCCATTGTTTAAAGGTTACCGGGTAAACGGAAAAACGCTCAGACAAAAGAAACAAATAAACAGTTATCGTGGCCAACGTTTCATGTATATATTTGTGATAATAAAGACGTTCTTATTCAGATCAAGATAGATAGATAATTGCGATAACGCATGAAAAAACATGTTACATATAAGGGATATAAAATCGGATCGATCTGAAAACTGTAATAGACAGACCATTAAAAATAGTTATGTTATAAATGACTTTCAGTATAGAGATATAATGAGAGCTAGTTCTGAAGTAAATTTATTAAACTTATTACTTACATTTACATACACATTAAATTGAGGAAATAATTTGAACGAAGTTATGGAGGAAACTTTCAAAGGTAATTTGTAGCAAGTTGCATAGGTATCAATTTCGCAAATTGCCAACTTTAACTATTTATCATAAAATAGCACATTCAGAGCTAATTTCAAACTTTGTTGGTGTGTAATAACTTAAATGTAAGAGTACCTAAGTACATACAATGAATACAAGAAAAATACATGTACAACTTCTAATATAATCCGATAAAATTAACGCAGACATCGATTTGCTTTGTTAACTGCTCTCAATTCACTACTATTGAATATCCAAGTCGGAATGTGAGCTTTCCAAGTCGACTGAGAAGATCCGACGAAAAAATGTGCCATTACTATATTAAAATGTTACGCTTCTCGTCCCTTGAGCCGATTTCCAGATTTCATAAATAAAACATAAAATGTTTGATTTATAAATATTATTAGTTTAATTTATAAAAAGTTATTCTTTTTTCAAAAAACAAATGTCGGACACGGAATACAGTGTTTAATGATTAATACAATGTTTTCTTTATTGACACGAATGAAACGCTACACGCCGCGCTCTAACGTTTGTGAAATTCACCCGTGAATGAAAAAAGTCTACAAGACTATTTTTCCAAATAAAATGTAGAATAATGAACGTCTTTCTTAAATTGTACACTGTACTTCATTCTTCTACTTACATTGTACTTGCTCTGTATTATTGTAGGGGTTTGAAATGCATAAGGGTGTTAGTAATAAGTAAGATAATTTCATCATTTAAAACTGCACTTTTAAATATTTCATTGTGTGTAATAAGATGATATTCGTAGTAGTCGCCGCAATCAACAATGATTCTTAATATTTTTGTATGTTTTCGCAATACACTATTATTAATATTGTTATTATTTAAGTAGACACAAATAAGCTTCGAACAATGATAATACACACCCCATATTTATCCGTATAAGAAGTTTTCTATCGAATTCTTTACCTAAATAGGAGCATATTATTTTATTAAGTTATGCACAATATAAATGCCGTATCATGAAAAGCCTTTGCCTACAAGCAGAAAGATGTTGAACCCTCGTCTGATTCCACAATGGCGTTTGCTATCCGTCTATCCGACCGCATCGTATTCATATATATATAATAAAATATATCTATAAAAATCTACCCTGCTACAAAAGCCATTGTTTTCTAACATTGTGTTGATGCACCTTGATATTAACTAATCTTCGGGACGCCGTCGCCTAATATATAATAACTGGTGTACCTATATTGCGTTGATCTACGCCATTACAATAACATAAGCTGTACTTTTAAGGGTAATATAGTTGAGCGCAGCAGTAGACCCTCGTAATTAAGAAAAATATGTGTGAGAAACCTAATTGTTTAACCGAAACAATTAGGTTTCTCATCCATGGTTACGTTAGGCTTGTGACCACCAAAAGCGGATCGAGCGAAGCGAGCTGTGCTTCGAACTTTTCCAACAAACGCTAGGATAGGTTAGGTTTATTGCATTATTTTCCATTAAATACATTAGACAGGAAATGTACACAATTCCTAGAGAAGGTATAGAGTGCCTGGTGGACCATCGATAATGTATGTTTTAATAGTATTATGTATCTTATAATGAAGGTTAGTAAGATGCATCAAAGCCGAGCGTGTGAGCGAGGGGGGCGGCAGACCTCATGGATAACAAACCTAACTGTTTCGGTTAGGTCAGGTTAGGCTTGTGACCACACAAAGCAGAGCGAGTTAAGCGATCTTCAAACTTTTGCAACCAAAGCTAGGTTTGAACCTTGAACATATATATATAGTGACTACAATACATTAATGTGATGGGTTGGTATATAAATAAGGAAAAGTTTATAAATAAATATCACTAAGGTTTTAATATTACTTATTAATTATCTTGCGTTATTCATTTTCTGTCAGGTGTTATATTAAAATTTTATGTACTTAATGATAATTACATATTGAGATTCTTCTATCAATTGATTACTATATATATTATTATATGTTACGGTTTACAGAATTTTATACCACTTTAATTGTATACTAAAGGTTTATTAGGTTGAATAATTGTTATATTTAACAATTTTATGTTAAAAATGCGAAATTACAATCTGTATCGTTATTGAATAATATATCTACCAAAATTATAGATTTCGTTGGTATTTATTTTATATAATAGATATATTGTTGTTATGTGTTATATTACTGACCCAAAACAAAGAGTCAAGTAATTAAAAATGAACCCCAAATAATCAAGTTTCATTGAAGAGCGTGTCAAATCAATCATTGCAAATTGAAAATTACTGACCCGGCCAACTGCATTCGTGCATGTGCGCGATATTTTCCATCATTCAACCACATTCACGTATATGTTAGGTGACCATACGTATCATTTTCAGAGGGATTTTGGTGCTATTTCCACCAAAAGACTCAGAATTTATTAGCGTCTTTTCATGACGCTCATATACTTTTGCAATAATTTAATTATAATCATCTAATGCAATAAATTTTTTTCAACATTATGTCACAGTTCCGATATGGCAACATGAAGGAATGGTCACATTTTAGTCATAATTAATTCATCAGTTCAAATGTTTGCTACATTTAAAGCGACAATACGATACTTACATAATTAATAACTCGTTCAAGATGAAATACTTGGTATGCATAAATGACATACTAGTGCCTTTTCAAATTCCTAATGGCCTATTTAAAATTCAAAAATGGTAGTAGAATTTTAGCGAGTAATTATAACTTAACTTGTAAAGTTACTTATTTCTGTGTCCAACCAACTTATAAAACAAGTGTCCAACATTTACTAAAATGTCGCGGAACAAATGTCGCGTCTCAGCATTTCGATCGTTTTGATCCTCTACAAAAATAACTAGCTATTTGTAATTTCATTAATTAAAATTTGACATGAAAAAGTAAACGATTTTGAATATGACGTAAACCATTTCCTCCTGACCGCTGGCAACCTACCAGAGGTCCGACGATTGGCAAATAGGTAGATATATATTTATATTACGTTTTTTTAAGTAAATTTGCAAAATTTTGATAATTGTTTATTTAATCAAACAATTTATATATACTAATAAATTAGCTAATAAATTGATTTGTTTTATTTTGATCAAAAAAAAACCACATATACTAGCATAATAAACATAAGTAAATTTCTTATTTATTCTACAGCCTCTAAAAGAAAACTCCACACTTCACAAAGATTTTACAACAGTCATGGCATGAATGGAAAAATATTTCTTGAAAATATTATAAACTACTCGGAAGTTTAAACAATGTCGTCTTTCAATCGAACATACTACACACCGCTATTCAAAATTATCAGAATTTTATGAATAACACTATAGTAAATTTTACTAATAAAAATATACATTAAAATAATAATTAATAATTATTAAAAAGAATCGATTTTTTAACGTTACCGTACGTCGCCTTTTTCAGTTGTGCAGTAGATGGAAAACTCCCAGCCGAGTTGACTTGCTTTCGAACTTTGATATATCGAAACTCTTTGTTTGTACAAAAGCTTGTTTTGTACATTACTTTATCTGGAAAATCTTAAAATGGCAGAGAGAAATAAAATTTTTTTCAGTGTTTTTAGTTTTCACATTGAATAGAAAAGTTTCGCATTAAAATAAAAATACTGCATATCCTTCCTTGGATGGCGTACGAATCGACCTATAGCATTCCCAAGGATGGTTAACGTGGTGGTAAAATGAAAGCAGAGTTTTAAAAACTATACTTTTTACGCTAACCTTGGGCTTGCGGCGTTATCTCTTCCGGGAGCATAATTATGGAGATGAATCAAAATATAAAAACCCTTATTACGTTTACATTAATCATATTATACGATATCTATGTGGGTATATTTCTAGTTTTATAATTTTCATACTTATTCTATGAAGAACTACATAAATGAATTATAGACTTGACTAGACTTTATGCAAGCAAAGATCAAGTACTACTCAAGTAGTAGTACTTGATCTTTGCATAAAATAAAAGAAATATATATTTATGAATACCATATATACGTATAACCAAAGTATTACAACACAAACATATTTTAAGCTAGATTTTGCTTTACCGAAAAAAGTAAGTGTGTAAAGTAAGATGAACAGTACATTTTTTGCTACTCGTTTTAACTCATGTGCATGTAAACTGTGGTTTCCGCCGTTGCGTGCGATATTACACTTTCTGAATAAAGTTTTGACGTGTAGTGTATCACGACGCAGTGCAGAGATAGAGTTTTCAACAGTTAGTCTTAGTCTTTCAACACCGTTGTAGTTAGCGACTAAAATAATTGAGTGAATTTGGTTGTTTACAAAGTAATGAATACGTGTTTCAGATTTTTCTAAAAATTAACCCTCAACCACTTCAAATTCTGAAATATTATATGGGACTTAATACAATTTTCAAGATAAAAGCTGAAAATTGGTACGCGTTGCAGAAAGCGGAAATGGGAGTCGGAAAATGGGAAGGAGACACGTAGTGGGAAACGGGACGGGACACATTCCAAAAACATGATGGCACAATATGTAGGAAACGGTACGGGATATCTACTTTACATTACATAGCAGAAAGCGGTATTGGACAAGTTTGCGGGACGAGACACGTAGTGGGAAACAGGAAATTGAACTAAAGATGAGAAAGAATGTGAATTTGAATCATATATCTTTACCAGTTTTACAGAGTACGCGATAAAAAAATTACTGAGATTTTGCTACGAACACCAAGCCGCAGGCATAAGCTAGTCATTGAATAAAAATAAAACCGTATGTGGAAAAATATTTTTACGGGTTCCTATTGCATTATGAAAAATACTGTTGTGAAATATTCAAAATTTTAAAATAAAATTTGTATTCAAAAATTTTCTTGGTTTAGAAATAAAGTAGCTTTTTTATTTGATATTTGAAAGTAGTTTGATATTTGAAAGAATACGTGTGTGTGATAAATATATTTTCAAAGTACATAAAAGACGTAATGTATTCAATTTCATGTTTTATGTGGCACTTCTCGTGAAAGCGCAATGAAATATGAGCCACGCATAAGCTAAAAAAAAATAACATAAAATATGACCGAAGTTTCAAATGACATTTCGGGTGATCAAGTGATAGTCCTAAAACCATTAAAACTAACTTTTGCGGTTTACTAACATTTAGTTACTAATAGAGAGAGATAAATTATTTTATATTAATTACGCAATTGAAATCGAACCAAAACCGGCCTGAAAAATTGTGTGAAAATTCATTGTTATATAAATGATTTGCTGCGCCCTGGGGCTTCGTTTGAGTTGAGTTTCGGGATAAAAAGTACCCAATACATTATTTCAGTAACAAACATCAAACTCACAAACTTTTGCATAATAAACTCGCTCGAAATAAATATGAACCTTCAATAAATATCTGCATGACTATTCTTTAAAGGTATATGATCATCATGCCTTATCGTTAGAATCTTTGACATTCGTTTCTCTCTATGATTTAAAACCTCACGTCTTGTTTATAACATATTAGTTTAAAAATATTTACGTCATTTTGTCTACACGTCTGCGTTGGTTAAAGTCAAAGTTAAAGTAGACTGGTGCACCCCACTCTAAAAGTTTACACTAAACGAGTATTTCATTATAATTATTTTTACACACTTAAAATTTTATAGTTATTTAATCGACGTTTTACGAACACAACGAAATATTTTCTAACTTTATCCGTTTCGTGCTAGTACTCACTTTTGTGCCTCTCTACTTTTTGTTTTACTTTACAAGTGTCCACTTCAACTTTTTGAATAACGTCACACCCGTATGCTTCGCATATTCGGCTTTATTTTCACGCTTCACTGCTTTGCGATGCGCGAAATTTACTCCACGCAATGTGTAAAATTAGCACGCCTGTTGTATTATATGACAATCTGCTGATAAACGTATTACTTAAGTACTGTTATAATGAAAAAAGTTTTTATATATAATTCCCTAGACGTTAGAACCACTCCTCCCAACATATTCCTTTAATATCAGTGAACGTGAAAGTAACTACCTACTGAACTATCGTGACTGGTTCCCTAATATTGTGTAATTATATGGTAAAAGATATATAAAACTCGACATGACATGTTAAAGATTTCATCATTTGGAACTATTCGTTTTCCAATGGATTTAAATCTGCTTTACGCTCAATTTATTTCAGTTATGCAAATTCTACCTTGCGTAAACTTTACCTTCATAAAATTATTTTATGCTGAACTTTGAAACTTGCTGAGGAAATTTCCTCCAAGACTCTTGATTAAAACAACTTTTAGAAGTTGTTTTTAAGGTTTCTGCATGATAATTTGATTTTTTCAACTTATTTATGGAACTAGGTAAAGTATATTGCTTACTCGAAGGTTCAATTATAGAAAATTGAAAAATCACTTATGTATGTAAAAAACTAAGTTTTGAAGTAAAACATATGGAATTAGTTGAATGATGAAATATTTATCAGATCGTAGATAATTTACCAAAATACCTATCTAAATTTAATTATACAACTAAAACTGAACAACGTTATTTATCTAAGAAACGTTCAGTAATATATGGTGTTCCACAAGGTAGCGTTCTTGGGCCCCTTCTTTTTATAATTTATATAAACAACGAAGCATAATATGACATTATTTGCTGATGATAGTACAGTAACAATAAATTGATATAAATGTTTACAAATTAGATATTAATTCAACTTTAACTTCAATAATAACATGGCTTGATGATAATAACTTGCAAATAAATCTTGATAAAACCAACATAATGCATTTTAGTCAAAGACCGCAAAATAGAGAAAGTTTTAAAGTCGAATATGAAGGTCAAATTTTAAATGAAGTTGCGTCGACTAAAATTCTGGGGATAATAATAGATTCAAAATTTAAACTGGAAAGATCATATAGATGTCATATAGATGTGCAAAAGACTTCGTAGTTCCGCGTATTTTTTTTAGTTGGGAAATTTCTGGGGAAATTCTACAGACAAGGATTTAGCCTTCAAAATGCAAAACTTTGTATTCGCGCAATGTTTGGTTTACAAAGTATTGATAGTTGTCAGCCGCTTTTTAAACAACATAAAATTTTAACACTTCCTTCACTTTACATACTTGAGGATGCAATATTTGTTAAATGTAATGCTCATTTATTCCCACGCCTTTGTGATGTTGTGTTAAGAAATCATCGGGATAATTATAGACTATGTTTACACTCTTCTAAAATGGCATTACTCAGTAAAAGTATTGTATGTCTGTCACCTAAAATGTATTACAAAATTCCACAACAAATTAAAGATCAGAATTTAAATTTATTTAAAAAGCGCCTCAGGTCCTTGCAGATTGATAAATTTTATTATAATATGAATGATTTTTTAATGATAGATTTAAATAAAAATTTAGTCAATTTAGTTACTTTTATTTATTGGATTTTGGTTTGCGGGATGATAGCATGCTCTCCATTTAAATTTGCATACCCGTGGACGGTGAAACATGTAGGATTAAGCTTTTCTTTTAACACCACATTGTAGAAAATGTAAACTCATGTATTTGCAAATAAATAATCTTTGTATTTGTCTTTGTAACATATACTTATGTAAATGACTTTAATAGCGAGAACTAAGGGTGGTGAAGATCTTGCGAAGAGAATAAAAAATAGAAACGCTCCAAGCAAAAAATATTACAAAAAAAAACAAGTAGCCGCCTACTTGTTTTTTTGTCACGTAATTTGTCACGTAACGCAATTTTGTAGTAAATTATCTAAATACCATAATATAAAAATGAACAATATTTTCTATTGAATTTATAGAACGTAACCTTGAATTGATCTATGCTACATGAAAGAAACAGAGTTATACAGTGTTATACACGTGTTTAGTTTCCTTCGTTGAATATTGTATTACGATACCTAGTAATTTTTACTATAGAACCTATAAATAAGTAACAGTGTAATTTATAGAGAATATAGCATTTCCTTTGATGTAGAATAGATGCCTATTTCCAATTGTCAATTATCAAATTTGAATAATAAATGCTCATTGTGGAGTCTTTGTTGCAAAATGTGTAAGTTGGTTGCTTCAAATTACTTAGGAGACAACAAGAACTGAAAAATAAAAAAGGCTTTCAAATGATAAGTGCTTATATTATGGAACGTATTAGGTATATAATGACACAGTTGGAAAAACCATTTTCATTTAACGATTTCTCTTCGCCTTTTAAATATCGTTTTACAGAATAAACCAATAGATTATAACTATTATTATTTTCTAGCTCGCGACATAGCGTGCGTACGTCGTGCCCATTATGAAACAGATTAAAAAACTCAAAATGTTGAGTTTACAAAAGAATTTTATTCACATACCTACAAACTACCTTTTATCCGCGGTTTATCCTGCGTGAAATTTACTTCAAAAAATAAAAAATAAGCCATTTTTTATCGCGTAAAAGACTCCTAAAATTTTATTTGATTTAAATCATTATTGTCTCTGTATCCCGCTCCATTTCTTGCAACGTGTTTCGTATCCGCATCCAGCCCCATTTCCTTTTCGAAGACACATGTTTAGTTTTTTACTAACCACTAAGTATAAAAATTCAAGTCCTCGAAAATTACAAACTTTCGTTGACCAAGTTTAAGTATGAAACCTTGTCAGTCATTTTTGATTTATTTTATTTTCTTAAGGGTGAAATTTCCAAAAATCTTTTCTAAGTTTTACCAATCTTCCTTAATCGTAATGTGTGAGTACATTAATGAATGATTTTCACCTTCCTCTGAATTTTATTTGCTTTGTGAATTACAAAAAATAGGACTACCTAAGACTGTGTACATTTTTCTGCACACCAATGTTTCTTTTTTTTTTCTTAAAACATAATTACATTTTTTTTTAATTTTACTTGTGGATATATGACAAACCAACTATATTAATTAAAAGAAACGTTCCTGTACCCTATTTAATTTATGTGAAATGTAACATGCAATTGTGACCTAGAAATGTACCTGTCAGGTCTAGTTATTTAGCATGCAGCACAGCAGTCAAATCACGCGAACAATAATTTCATAAAATTATCTGTGTTGTTTAATTTTATTCTTATGCTCTATAGAATATAAGTATCTTTAGTCCTTTTTGTGTAATCATAAGAGTTTCTTTAAGAGCTTTAACAAAATGGTCACTATCTGGAGCGGTGAGCACCATTCCACGCGTTTTCCCAGGGCTAATACCTGTGGATAAAATGGAATGCTGAAATGCACCGCAAATCTTTCCAGCTTGTGTATGTACATTATTATGTTTCCACTAGCTTTTACCAGCTACTTCGCCATGTCTGCCCATGGTAATGGTTATTATTCCAGGATTAAAGGTATACTATGTCCTTCTCCGTCATTCAGTCAGACTTCAAACTGCATTATGCAAAATTTGAAATTTTGCACAGATAGTGCGTGAAGAGGTAGCAAACTTACTTTCACATTTATAATATTAGTTATGATAAAAATTATACATGATATAGGTATCAAAATCAAGCCTTGACTTGGCTATAACCTGGAGTGGATTGTCGCAGCGCGATGAGCGGCATCGGCGCCGCGCCGCATCGACTGCCACTTACCCACAGGATCTCTAAAAATGCCGCGATTTGATCCGTACATATAATAACATATAAAATAAATAAATATACATCTGAACGCATCAATCTCGGTTGCCCAACTTGATACACGCTAAAATAACTCACTTGCAATGCTACAAATAACTTACTTAACTTCGTCCAGTCCTTTTTACGTGAAAGGTTAACAAATTTACACTCCTACATCCTCATAAATTTTCACATCTATAATATAAAGCCTAAGATATTTCCTCTATAATACAAAACCTTGCAAAATTCAATTTTATTAATTGGAAAAGCTTGCGGCTATCGCTAAGAGGATTGCTGGTGAATAACAAATCTCAGAAGTAATATTCCTTCATACCGTCGCAGATAAAAATAAATTGCATCCAAATACACAAATAGAAATTGTTTTTCCATGTTCAATATTTATCCATTTATTGTACTAGAATGAATGATGATGAAGTCCTGGAAATAATGAAGATATATTACTGGAACGAACGAGATATTCAGCGCAGTATTCGATGTCCGTCGGGCACGTAAATGCAAAATAATTCCCGTTGATGCTTTTATATACGAACATGCATTTCATTATATTTGTGTAGATCGTACCAGCTATCCTGAATTCTCTTATACCTCGTTTTTAGTTTTTTCTCATGCACAGTATACTGAGAAATAAATGGTTTTACGGAAATTATATTTTGTTTATTAGCTTTCGTATCACATTACGTATGATATGTATCTAATAATAGTATAGATATACGTTATATCGAACTCCTCTCGTGAACTTCGCCGTCGGGAGTTAAGTGCAACCCCACTCTCTGCACTTATTAGTTTTAACTTCCAGCTTTACGAAATCCGGAATGAAAATTTGAAATCGATATTAAGAAGAAAAATGGGTTAATTAGTTTCTAAAGGTATCCTAACAAAAAATATTTATTATCTGCTACTTTTCTCTCTATGGATGTTCCCGGTTTCATTAGGGCCAATGACGTTACGAAGGTCGGGATTAGCATAAAAATAACCTTAAAATCTTGAAGATTTGGCTGTGGTATTACTAATTGCGGCCTGCTTGATACTAACCCCTTTGGCAATGTTATTTTTGACTATCAAGTGCCTAGTCTAGGTATCCGTTATTCGCCTCGTACGACATCCACTCCATATTGAGTGGTACAATTTTAGAGTGGAACCACACTCCTATGAAATAGGATATACCGGTGAGATCCCAATGGAATTAGTATTTTTAAAAGCATATGCTACATACCACGATATTACCTCAAAAGACAAATAGTGTTGATGATCAATGAATTTTAACCAGTGCAAACTTTATATCGAACATCGATGTTATCGACTAAATATTAACAACTATGCATCAACGGGTCGCTACGGCCACGGTCCTCCATATCGATGAGTATGTAGTATGAATGTTATTATAACTAATGCATCAAGGAGTCGCCACTCCCACGGTACTTCCTATTGATCTAATGGCGTTTTAATTGTTTCATCAAAACATATGCGCACAAGGTTTACTGAACTCATTTAAACTCAAATCAGTAGTGTTGAAATTATACATAGCTAAAATATTAAATAGCTATTAGCTATTTAATTTTTTATTACCATTGAAAGCAACTTTATTTTCTAAAAGTTACTTTAGCTAGTGAACGGTTATATTTTCACAATATAGGTCATATCGTTTCATCGATACATTTTGTCAGATTGTTAGCAAAGAACGTACTATCGGAAACTTAATCCCCACTTTTCTCGACTGAATGGCGTCGACTTAAACTTTTACGCTAGAAGCCAACTTTTTTAATTTCTGGTCTTTGAAATACCTTATCGTATTTAAACATAAATAAAGTTTTTATTGCCTAATTGTTTTAAACTATTTCAAATTATTTTTAAGTTATCATTTTAGCCAAACTACACACACAACACACTATCCTAATTATGCTTAAATTGATTTTTGTTTAATATAACAGGTAAATCCTATATTTGTTACTATATATAATTCGTGTCAGTTTCATTTACATTTGAATTATAGGGCGCATAAGTCGGTTCAGTTAGGTTCTTTGTCTCGGAAAATTTGGTAACAAAAGTACTGGCTTACATAGAGTTCATTATATATACGCTGTATTAAACCTACGATCGTTATTACTAAGTTCTCGTCTCTATTACAAACTCAAATATAACAAGTTCACGCACAAGATTCAACTAACTTTGAAACAAGATACGCTAATTACTACTAAGTATGAATTTCAGATATTCAAAATATATTCAAAATATTTGTAGCATGGAGAAATGAAAATATTAGTTTTTTTTTTTCATGAATTACATCGGAACTGTGGTGTTTTTCGTATTAAGATATTTTAAGGTAATAATAATATAAGTATGTACACATTTTCGTGCACAGTATTATTGAAGTCTATGAAAATTACATATTATAAAGCAGTAGTCATAACCCAAAGGCTTTTTATGCGAAAGCACTTTAAAATACAAACATATAAGTTACGGAGGACGGTTAACGACCACTCTTTGGAACTTTTCCGTGCAAGAAGACACAAAAAATGACCTAAAATTCGGACATTTTGGCGCGCAGCAAGTACAAAGTGCATCGTAAACAAAACCATTATTATATGACAGACAAGAAATTGCTACATTTTGCAGTCCTACCGTCCAAATAATTATAGTGAGTTAGCGCACGTCATTAATCCTGAACAGTTATGCTTTGAATTGAAATGCCAGTAGTAAATTTTCATTCAACATATGCCATTATTATTTGGTGTGCTGCATTGTGTTGCACGACCCATATCCTTTACTCGCATGAAGTCTTGTATCAAATGTATATGTACTATATAGTATAAACTAATATTAATAACTATAAGTACATATTTATACAATATTATATTTATATAAACATATTTCTTTTAAGAGACCCAGGTAAAATTATCACCTTCTTTCGCAGAAAAATTTCTATTTGAAATAAATATTAACAACTTGAAACACAAAGTAGTAAAGAGCTTTCGATATTGCAATCCTATTAAATGTTAAAGTGGAGGCTAAATATCACAGAGGAAAAATTGCAGGCTGAATTCAGTTAACAAGACAATTCAAAAATAAATTTCTAACCATATTTTTCAAAGTGCTTTTCCTTTGATAATTTTATCAAAGGACTGAGAATTTAAAATACAAAAGTTAATTTTATTATGAAATTTAACTGTTTTTATATTGATACAGAATGGAAGTAATAAGAAATAGTTATAGTTTAATTTTTTAAGTTAAGTACTGTTTGGCACTGCCGGTAGAGCCAAGGGAAATTTTATTTTCCCATGACACCACCATACTTATTGGCCGATCTAAAGCATAAGTTATCTGTAGTCATGTTTTGAACTATATAGTTTAAAACATGACTAATATAAACTAGGTACAATTTCTCAAGGTCATTACATCAATTATCTCTTATTTCTTTCGAAAGTTTAAGCAAATTCACTATTGGAATTGAATTTTTTTGATGATAATTTTCTGGTAATGTACTTACGAACTATGTAACGCCTTCAAGAAATTGGAGAAAATTGATGAAATAAACTGGTCTTACACGAGAACCGGCTCCGGGGAGTGTTTAAACAAAAAATAAATATAACGTATGAGTTTTATTCTAGAGCATTAATCCGAAACAATTTATCCGGTTGCAAAAATACGTAATGGTCATTTCAACAATTATACTTAGATTAGATACTATCGATTATACTTAGGTAGATTCTGTGAATATTCGTTCAACAATTACACCATGTCCCGCCACTAGCGCTCCCAGCTTAGCTCGGGAAGTTTTTTATTCGTTATCAGGGAAGTTCGTTTTATGCCAGGCAATAGACATGCGGTACAGTCAATAGCATATTGATACATCTGAATAAATTCATAGCGATCTCACCACTATCACAGCCGCATAGAAGCCAGCGCAGTATGACTTGTTATGCGGTAGAAAGTCCGTAGTAGTTGCCAACTCTGCATATCTGGCTCAATGTTGGCACAACAAAGAATGTCTAACCCAAATGGAATAACTGAATCAAGTTTGTTGTGAGTAAAATATATTTCAATTTGCTTTAACCCTTTGAAATTATGTTTGAAATTATAGTGAAAGAAAATATAATTAATTAAAATAATTTCATAAAAACGTGTTCGAATGATGTTCTGTTACCTTCCCTATCCTTTCCTTTCCCTGGGGTTGACTCTAGTCATATATATTTTATGTCCCGTCAATGATTAAAAGTAGTACGTTTAATGATTTTGGTCAATGATTTATAAAGTATATGGTCACGATCAATCAACAGAAAAAAATTACTATGTTTTAAACTTTCATCAAAAAAATTTCACCAAAAAAAAACTCAACAAGTTCGTATGTTAATATTTATTTGGCCGAAATTTATTTATATCATACTAGCTTTTTCACGTAAATTCGCCTGCGTTTATTTTTTGGCTCATGACTTATTACAATCGATATCTCAGGTTCTAAATGACATACATACCCCGATGAAATCTATACTTGATTTAAGTCAGAAAGTTAGACCTTCCCCTGTATAACTTTAAAAACTGTATAAAATACCATTCAGGAGTTTTTGCGTGAGATGCGAAAAAACGTACAGACAAACCGATAAAAGTTCAATAAAATTATTTCGGCTCATATTAGTTCCATAATGACCACAAAATTGTTTTAGAAATAGACGAGTCAGCTGTGAATTTTTTCCGATAAATATCAATGAGCTATTAATAGATAGCAAAGATAAATCCCTAAAACGACGGCGGTGACTTGCGGATTCCAATTTTCCAAAAGGTTACCCGTTGAATATTTTAGTACTTCGCAGAAACTTTGGATTCTAAAAATAAAAAGGTAAGGTCACCTATATGCGCTCATTTTATATATGCCGTGAACAACGGTCACCGCTAGTTGTGAATACCAGTATATATCAATACTCTATACATATAATAAAATTGAAAAAAGGTCAAATTTGTATATTGGTTGTTTTTTAAACTCTTCATCGAATATACTTAGTTACTGATATAGATGACGAAAATATAGTTTTGGAAATGTTTGTCGGTCTGTCTGAACGCGCATCACTCGTAATCTACTGGACCAATTTGCTTGAAATTTTCTACGTAGGTACCTTATATACCGGGTTGACATCTTAGATACATTTAATCCCGGTAAATGGTCAGGTTCCCGTAGGATAATTGAAAAACTACTTAAGAATCAAAAATGCCTCAGAATCCCGGGTTAACATTATATAGACATTTCATCCCGGAAAATGAGGAGGGTCCTGTAGGAAAATTAGATACATTTCATCCCGGTAAATGGTCAGGTTCGCATAGGATAATTAAAAAACGAATTATGAATCAAAAATGCCTCAGAATCCCGGGTTAACAACATCATATAGACATTTCATACCGGCAAATGGTCAGGTTCCCGTAGGGTAATTGATAAACTAATTATGAATCAAAAATTCCTCGGAATGCCGGGTTAACATCTTATAGCTATTTCATACCGGAAAATGAGGAGGATCCTGTAGGAAAATTAAAATAACAATCCATGGAGCCGATTTACTTTAAACATTTGTAGAAAGGTGTAAAAAGAATATAAACAAGTGTATGTATCAATATATCAGTATAAAACTCTTCAGTTACTGAGTGACTGACTGACAGACAACGTACACCCGAAACTGCTGGGCGGGAAATCTGAAATTTGGCATGTAGGTGAGTGTAGGTGAACACTAAGAAATGATCTTTGGAAATTCTACTCCGAAGGGGGTGAAAGGGGTGAAATCTGTAAATATGAAAGTTCTACACTGTTGAAGTTAGTGACTTGAAAATTTGAATTTTGGTTGTTTACAAAAAAGTAATGAATACGTGTTTCAGATTTTTCTGAAAATTAACCCTCAACCCCTTCATAAGGGTGGTGAAAGATTGGGATATGTGACTTAATAAAATTTTCAAGATAAAAGGCTGAAAATTGGCACACTTACTTTTTGTAGCACATAACAGTAATAGTAAATACAAAAAATAATAATTTACGTTTGAGGTTAATAAAAAACCAGGACGTGAAACGTCATGGAAAATGGGATGCCATGCGTTGCAGAAAGCGGGAGTAGGAGCGGGAAATGGGAAGGAGACACGTAGTGGGAAAGAGGACGGGACACATTGCAAAAAACATGATGGCACAATATGTAGGAAACGGTATGAGATAGATATCCCATATCGTTATCTGATAATCCCTATGTAATGTAAAGTAGATACTTTACATTACATAGCATGAAGCGGGATTGGACAAGTTTGCGGGACGAGACATGCAGCGGGAAACAGAAAATTGAACTAAAGATGAGAAAAATGCGAATTTGAATCTTACGTATATGTTTACCAGTCTTACAGAGTACGCGATAAAATTACTGAGATTTTGCTATGAAATTCACGCGGGCGAAGCCGCGGTCAAAAGTTAGACAATAATATTTTTTTATAATAATACATCATTATTGACCATCGACTATGATCTAACGATAATATCATTATAGGGTGGGTGAATATAAATACACGATACGGTATTTTTTATTACTGACATTATTTATAATCGACGACATGTGCGTCATTTCCATAATGACTGTTAAATTCATATGCACAGGTTGCATATAAAAGAAATACCTAAATTGGAATTGATATAGGTTTTTGATTTCATAGCTGAGTTGTATTTTGTATAGGTACGATACCTAAAATGCTGCCAGTGTACTGGGGGCCTAGGGGATATTTTTTGTTTATAATTTCTGATTAAATTTATTTTGTTCTTAGTTTAAGGTTAATTAATAATTAGTTTTAAGTAAATTACAGGATATATTTTCATTGTATCATAAACGAATTAAAATAGTTATTAAATATAAAAATTTTTAAAATCGCAATATTTATTGTAGGTACTTATAGTATACTATATAGTACTTACTTGGATTCTCAAGGGTAAGCGCCTCTTGATAATGTAACAGTATTTTATTCTTTTCTGGCAAACCAAGGCTCAGATTAGAAGACTCCAGTAGAATTTATAATACCAGCATAATTTATCTATACATACAATAAAAATGTAGGTAGGCAGGCTATGTCTGTATATAGGTGATATTAAAGAAAAATATATATGGGGTGTCTCAGAAGTCAAAATAATTATGTTTAGAATTTTTGTCTGTCGGTTGTTCGACCAACTGGATGGAATTTGATATTTAATGAGTTTTCATAGTTGTCACGCGATATGTTGCTTAGACCCCGAGATAATGAAAATAATATTATATGAGCGAACGCACGAAATAAAAACAGGAGAAGTCGCGGCCAAAAAAGGATTTCTCTTATATTTGATTTAATACAACGACGCAGTGCAGGCATGCAGTCTAAAATTTATTGCAGCGCAGTTTCCAATTAGCAGGTAGCGTTCAAACCGAATGCACGGTTATATAAGTGGAATGTACGAGAAAAAATGAAATGTATGCTGTTATTTAGTAAAAGGAACATCTGCACAATAATTATAAATCATTATCTTCGGTATTCCGAAGCATTCCTCGAAGCCCTAAAATCGATGCTCTAGGATATCACTTAGGCACGCAAATGATAGAAATAGGAGCAGATATAAGTGTACATTTCTCACGATATATCAAATAAATTGGCAGTGGGGTTTTGTAGGGTCATGTTCTTAGTCATCACCGATATATAATGGGTTATGTCGCTGAAAAGAGAAAGGTAGGAAAAAAAAGAACATTTTCGATATCTTCAGACGAAAATAGCTATTTGACGTTGACTTTAACAGACGCGCCGCTGACGTTTACACAAAATTGTGTACTTTGAGTTTTTAAGTTAATGATAAGGTCAAAGTTGGCGGTCGGTTTGCCTGTTTTGATTTTCATTATTCTTATTTTAAATTATGCACAAAATAACTGTTTATACATGTATTGTTCATTTGTTATGTATTGTTCATGTACTGTTCATTTTCAATACTAATAAATTTAAATAATCAATTATTGATGATTGATTGATTGTAATCAAATTAACGATTATTGATCAATTTTACCACTGAAAATCAGTCATTGTCAGTTGTATAACAGATGTGTCTTCTATATACATATCGGCCGCGCGCGGGGCCCTAAATATATGATACCTATAATAAATAGAGAATATTAGAGAAAAACCATTTCCAATGAGATTAAAAAATAAATAAATAAATATATTAGGACAAATCACACAGATTGAGCTAGCCCCAAAGTAAGTTCGAGACTTGTGTTAGGGATACTAACTCAACGATACTATATTTTGTAACAAATACATATATTGATAAACATCCAAGACCCGGGCCAATCGGAAAAAGATCATTTTCCATCATGACCCGACCGGGGATCGAACCCGGGACCTCTCGGTTCAGTGGCAAGAATCTTACCAATGCGCCACCGAGGTCGTCATCATCAAAAAATATATAATTACCTCTATTTGAGTGTTTCCCGATTGCTTCACTAGATATAGAAGACAGAAGGAATATGATTGTCATTAAGTATTACTAGGGACTAATAAAACCCAAAATTATTTGAAAATAATATTTTAAATTGTGTGTACTTATCATTACTGCGCCCCAGGGCTTCGCTCCCGTGTTCTGAACAAAAAGTTGATACTATATGACTCATTCCACGTTATATTCTACCAGTATACCAAATTTCATAACAATCGGTCCAATAAATTTTGCGTGAAAGAATACCACAATAACAAAGATAAATAAAAGTCACCAACTTTATTTATATGTCAGAAATTGAACTGATTGATTGCCTTTGTGGTAAATTTCAATAAAAAAAATTGAAGCCGATAAATTCAATTCTGTCAGAGGAATACGTGCAAAATGGAAAATTGAATTGCAGACATTTTTGTAACAGGTTTGGCGGCGGAAAATAGCGCGCGTATGGCGGAAAAATGCAATAACCTTATTGAGTCAAAGAGTAAACCTTATTAAGTTTAAAAATAAAAAGCGTAGTTTCAGAAATGGAAATGTTATTTTTAAACGGTTTTTTGAGTAAAATATTAAAATATTCCGGGATAACATGGAGCGGTGTCATTTTAGGTCGAAACCACGGTTTTGATTCCCTTCGTGAAATCGCAAAATATGCGACTTCTACGTAGTCATATATATTTTAACCGCTTCATTTTTCCCGTTTCATAACCAAAGGAAATACCGTATTTGATATTAATTCCAACTTGTTCTGTTTGAACGCGTTCCTGGGGAAAAGGGTCTTGACAGCCGGCAGACGTACCTACTGTGAATTGATCCAATAAAGGTTCCAACTTATATTGAACCCTGAAAACTACCTTATATACTTTTCCAGCATTGTCTATAGATACTGTCGTTGTATCAAATCCATTAAATTTTACGTGATTAAAAATTATTTAACGTACTACTTGCATCCAGATTTTCGATTCTGTCGGAATTTCAGGATAAAAAGTATTAAGTAAGAGTAAAGTATACCCTATTTATTCTTTCAGGTTAAATTATATTATATTAGTAAGAGTAAAGTATTTATTCTATTTATTCTTTCAGGTTAAATTCTACCCGTGTACAAAAACCATCTCAATAAGTCCAACAGATTTCGCGTGAAAGAGTAACAAAGGTACACATATCCTCACAAACTTTTGCATTTATAATATTAATATAGGTTTTTGTGGAATTGGTACCTTATAAGTACCTAAGTACCATTCCTCTAGAGTATATAATGAAAAGAAAGGAAGGAGATCGCATAACTAGTTTCTGGTTTGTATTGGTTTGTTTGTATTGCTAATGACCTACTCTAGAACTAACTGAAAAGTTCCTCCAGGAATTAATGAGGAGAATTTAACGTTACTAGTTACACCAGCGGTACCTAATGATGTTATTTTAACTGGTGCCTAATAACATTCTGAAAATTTTTGTATCGGTATTAATTTACATACTTTCACTCTCTCTTTATTTAAATTATTCCTACTTATATATCTAATTATATCTCCTTAAAAGAAAGATTTGGCTATGTCACCTCTCTTTAGAAACGTGGTTGTTGTCCTTGAGCTGTCAAGATTTCTTTATTTATGGATGGCAAATATAACATAAGTCGTTCTAATTGGTCGTTACCGTCTTTTCAATTGTACTTATCATGTTTTCATTTTTATTATTCAAGCACTCAAAAGTGCCTACCTATTTAATTAGTCACGTACACAAAATAAATCCCTATTTATTCTGTTCTTTGTATGTTCCTTTCTGAAGCACTGCAAACGAAGTTGGTAATAAATTAATTAGAATATGAATCCAGTCATAAAGTCCTATCGTGAAAGCCGATAATTAGGTAAATATTATTTTGAATTGATACAACACAATAACGATACATTGATACGCCAAACCTCACCAAAAGCACGTCTTGTCAACAAGCCGCATATATTCGCGCCATTTTATGGTAAATTTATAACCAAACACGTTAATACCGATCTTGAATTGTAAAAGACTTTATTAGGTAAAATTTCCATGTAATAAAAGTACGTACCTACTTATAATTAGAGAATTCATGTAAATGATTTTAAGATTATTTAATACTAGTTTTTGATTTTAGTGAATTTCATAGTAAAATCTCGGTCATTCTTTTATCGCGTATTTTGTAAGACTAGTAAACATAAAATATTAGAATTCATATTTGTTCTCATCTTTAGTTTAATTTGTTTTCCTGTTTTCCGCTACGTGTCTCGTCCCGCAAAATGTCCAATCTTTCTTCCCTTCATGTAGGGATGCCGTACCGTTTCCTAACATTTTCCGATCACGTTTTTCGCAATGTGTCCTGCCCCGTTTCCCACTACTTGCCTCGCCCATTTTCCACTACGTTTCTCCGTCCCGCTTTTCACTACAAAAATGATGAAGAGTATGTTTAGCAATTTTCAGCTTTTTATTTTAAAAAGTGTATTAAGTCCCATACAATCTATCACCCCCCTTTTTTAATTACTTGATATTATTATATTGGTCACATTTATGATTTATTAGCTGATGCCTGCGACTTTGTTCACATGGCCGATCATTTTTTGGTAAGGGTCTATATCAGGTATATATGAATTTATTAACCTGATAAATAAATACTTTAAACTAAAGTCAGCATGTTTACTTACGGGTCAGACATTAAATTTTCATAGACACGAAGCATGGAAGTCGTGATTTGGCTACAAACGCTAAAATTTTCGCACATACTAGTAACTTATCTCAGGTCTTTACTTTATAAGTAGTAAAACAGCTGTTGTAATATTAAATTTTAATATATTATAGATGTTTGTTCCGCCCTGTTTTCAATATCAACTGAATATGTATTTATAATTCAATATAAAATCATTGTATCTCTTATTTTTCGAAGCGAAATTGGTCTGGGATACGCAATCGACTATCGTATTTATTCGGTAATATAACAAATTTATGAAATATAGCTTATGAAAATATATTTAACTACTTATAATAACATTAAATATATAAGTTATATTAATATATAATATTAAAGAAAAATATTTAATATATAGATGTTCTTTTTGGTATTTTCTATTTTTGGGTATTAGATGTTCTTTTTGGGATTTTCTATTTTAAATATACTCATTAAGTAAAAATGAAAATGCTGATTGAATCTGATATAGTGGCCTCCGAAAGAAATTCATGCTTTTAACATTTAGAAAAAGTACATTGATTTGTTGTAATGTAAAAGTAAAAGTGGTAGGGATAGCTTATCACTCTTAAGGGATACTTTGATAGCTAATTAAACATAAAAATATAAAGTTATAAAGTTTATGATAAAAACCTACAATTAGTGCAACTTTTCAATCAATAACTCCATCAAAGTTAACCCGGAGTATATTTGTGATAGTTGTAACACTTTTAACTTCTTTTACTAATATTAAATAAGTTTAAAAATGTAAAAGTTTTAATCCAAACTGTAATCACTGTAAAATGAAACTACTAGCGCCATCTTGACGTTCAATGGTGTAGACTTGCAACTTTGATGTCATTAAAAAATTTAACCACAGAGCAAGTTACCATTATGTAGTGAAAATAATTTTCTTTTCTATCAATAGAGGGAGTATTGTGCAACTTTTATATACACAGCGGGTATTTAATAATGAGCTTTGTATCAGCGCTAGGAAAAACCAGTAATGTAATAAGCAACGTAAGAATATTACAAATATTTTACCATCATCTGACTATAATGGCAATCAGTTTGCCGATCTTGGCTGTTTCGGCGTGCATTACTGATTTTTCCTTGCGATAGAGAATTTTTTTCAGCATGAGATACACGTTTATTGGTTTTGTTGGTAGTAATACCGAGCACCATACTTCAAAAATATGTCACTGCTATTCCAACTTTAGCTGTCAGATTAAGTACATATTCTTGCCTTTTAAAATTTTAGTTTTAAAATGTACAAATATTTTTTTTTATTGTACATTGGTTTTAAGGATTAAATAAAACAAGAATCGTATTTTAAATTATGTACTTTATTAATTGTAAGCATAACTTGATTGAATAAAAATGTATTTAAATTTATGAAAAAAATGTAATAAGCATACGGTCAAACACATGTATAATGACGAACGGCATGCACAAATTATTGAGTGGGACAAAATGCTGTGGACTGTAAAATGTTATACGTTATTACATGTGCGAAAAGGATACATTTTCAAGTATTTAGCTATAAACTTATTACCTTACACAAGTACCTACTGTTTAATACTAAACTACTAAATACTACTTTTTATATAAAATCTTTTGATATTCAAATTTTAATAATATATAAATTCAAAATTTTCTACTTCAATAGTACAATGGTGGATAAAAATTGATAACAATTAAATATTAAAGAAAAAAAATTATAAGCCGAAATATCTCAGGTTTGAATCCTACTCGAATTTTACACATGAGTTTGGATAACACAACGTCCACATTATTGGTAGTTTCCATCGACCACTAGTAATGGCGAAGGAAAATGTCACGATTTAAACTACTCTTTAGTTGATTGATGATTCATCTATCACCTAGCTTGCATGTCTTCTCTTTTTCCACAAATGAAATAGAGTAATACTCTTGTTTACTCCACCAACTAATCTGCCAATATTTCCAGGAAAATGGTTGAATATAATTATGAAATTCCTCACTTTATATTGCCTTCAGCCACGTGGAATACGGATTTAAGAATATTGCTAACTAAAAGTAAATCTTTGACCAACATTCATCGTAATAAAAATCTAGCTTCTCTTCTGCTTAAACACCAAAATCTATTCAATCCATTACGTTTAAACTGAATATACATGCACACTTACAATTACATATTATTTGTAAACACTAAACACATTTCAAAAAGGATTACAAACAACAAGCATTATTATATATTTCATACTACGAATATAAATATTATATTATTCTTAGTATTCTTTGGAGTTAATATACAATTGTATAACTTCATAACGAATAATGTATTGCAAATTGTGACGGAAGACATTAAAATTTATCATTTCATTATTATTGGAAGCAACTCACTTAAGCCTATTGTGGAGGTAATTATTGAACTTATCTCTTTCAGTAGAAATAATTTGATTCCACCTTTACCCAGTGCAGTGCAATACGGTGCGATATGACATCAAACTTAGTCATAACACTAGTACTTATATAATGTACGCGGTCGCATCGAAAGCCACTACAGTCGACAGGAACTGTGCTAAGTTTTAAGTGAAGCTAAGATTTGAAATTCTATCACTTGGTTGATCGAAATAGCACAGCATATCAGAGTACTAGACGTGCTCGGCCCTTGCAGACCTCTGCAAGTGAATTAACGAGTAATTAACGGCACTAATGAATACTAGACAAGAGGTTACCTGAAAAGTACCATAAATTAGAGACGTTTCAAGGATGAACTATTAGTAAATATAAAAACGGTTTTATCGATGAATCTCGGTTTACCTTATTTCTCATGGCACTAATGAATACTTGATACTTGACGCGAAGTCTTGGAAGACGGTAATATGAACGTATCGAAGATGAACTTGAATAACGGCTTTATAGATAAATTTCGGTTTTCTACATTTTGTCTATGATAGTAAATGAAAATAAATATTATCGAATAGTGCAATTAAATATTGGCGATTGGGAATGGTTCTATTTTTATCATTTAACTATCTTTGTTACTATGTTTGTTGTTCAGCATTTTACAGCCTTGATAATTGTATCAAGGCTGTAAAATGCTGAACGATATTAGTAGGTGGCTAGTTTTGCATTGGCAAAACTAGCTATTTTAATTTCATTACAGCCCCATAATGTTGATTAGGTGTTTCGTCTCTCAACTATTTCCGTCCCATGGAAGCAAACTCCTACTTAGAAAATTAATTAATACTTGGTATCAATGCATAATGGTCTCAAATGCATTTTTAAAGAGCCGAGAAAGATCGAGGGACGAAACGCCTAGATACTTTTCTTACTGGATTCCCATAAGGGAAGGTATTAGCGACGAGAGCTTTTTTCTTATGTATAATTTTTCTACAGTATTAAATTGGCTATTATAAATAAAATACATTGTCATACAATTGGCATTTATGTCGATATAAATGTTACACTTATATTTAATTATTGTGTATGTTTAAGTTATTGTAAAGTTAGTGCAAATTATAAAGTTAAAAATCTTAATCTGACTTTTAAAAGTCTACTAGACCAAAGCATCTATATTGTATAAACTACTGAACGTAATGATAAACTCTAGAACACTTATATAATCTACTTATTTTACTAAACTATTGTATAAAGTGCACTAATTTCTACTAAGTTTATTCGTGCAATGTTTATTTTAATATTATGTATATTATTCATTTATTATAACTAACCCTCTTAATCATAAAAATGTAAATGATACTATAAACTAAAGCATTTTTCTTTACTACCGTTCTTTATATTATTTGACATTGACAGAACGAGATGAAAAATACTTTAGCTTAAAATATACTTTAATTAAAAATGAATAAATATTTATTTATGTTGAATGCATAGAGTATACATTCGACATCGAAAAATTATATATCATTATATAAATTACTACACATGGCAATTGTATTAATAATAACGGTACATTTTCTTACAATCGATGTTAATCATTAAAACAACTACCTAGCCTAAGTGTTTAAGTAAAAAAATCAGTTATAAATTATTTTTAAAGAGGGTGTCACACACATCTTAGATAATTTTAAAAGATAATTCCTAAAATTCCAGAAGTTAAATGCATCATTGCTTGATATAATGAATGATAAACATTGCGCAATACAATGTTATATAAAAATGCAAGGTCATTTAATAGCTAAATAAAAATTTATTATGTAGATATGGTAAAATATAATACTAAAGTTTCTACAATTTTTAAGGGAAATTGGGGATCACTATCTGTTTAATAATATAGTCTCAAATATTGTATTTTAAGTGCATATTCAATTCCTGTTTTATTATAATACCTAGCATAATTATTCTACGCGGCGTAATTATATTATCAATATGAAATGTCGTGTCATATTCGCTTGCGGTTCCCAGAATTATCAATATTCATCAGGCAGTCAGTGTTATCACTCCATTACTCGCTAATTAAATTTGGAGCTACGAATAATAATACTGTTCGTAGATTCGGAGTTTATTTCAGTTTGGAGAATAATTTCCTGACTTATGCTTATTTCGAGAAAGAAATAATAGATTTTCATTGACAACTAATAGTTCTCATTAAAATTAAACTTATTTCAACTTACGATTCAAGTAGGGATAGATCGTATTTACCTAAAGCCCCTAACGTTATGATGAATTTTGAACATTTTGCGTATTGGACATTTTGGGAATACGAATCTGGATTTTAATCAGAAATCTAGCTATGTCTACTGAGTAAAAGGAGTAATATTTGTGACAAGTTAATGTTAAATTTAACTACATTAACGTTATTTAGATTACGCATTAAAATATATTTTAATGCGTAATACTTTATACCTACTTTATTTAGATTATGCATTAAAATATAATCATATTTTAATGCGTAATCTAAATAAAGTATCTAATCAGACAATAGAACAAAACTTATCTTTAAAACAAAAAAATTAAATAAATTATTGCTAAAAAAATTTAACCTAAACTTATATAAATAATCCTATATTGTTATAATTACAAAAAGAAAATCAAAAATTCAATTTTTTTTAACGAATGATGGGCATAAACAGATTAGAAAAATGTTTCAGATTATAAGTACCTAATCTTTCCAAATACACCCGTATGTTTTTGTGTCTGAAAAACTAGCTGGAAGGAAATTAATTCTGTTACGTGCCAACGCTAAGTTTAAATAAAAAATATATACGAGCGCAAAGACAAAGAGAGTGACTTTTTAAATAGCAGCTAATTTTTTGTAGAAAATATAAATAACATTAGTTATTTATAGAAATTTACATCTAAATACGACAAATATATTTTTGCCCTCTCATCCCAAGTTGGAGTACCTAACAACATCAACTAGGTAGCTGACCGAACTTTGTACGGACACATTTCTCATGTTCGTTTTGTTCATTCTTCGTTCCAAATGTTTTTTCGATAAATGTAATTTATTTCCAAACACTACATTTATTGAAAAGGGAACATTTACTATGTGTCCGAAAAACTAAAGAAGATAAGAGCATATTGATAAAATTTGGCTGTTCTTTAAGAGACCAGCCTATAATGTGCATCAGTCGTGTGTCAGTTGAATTGATAAGTAACAATACCTGAACTGGGAGTGACTGAAAGCTCCAAGTCAAGAAAAATACCATTAAAAAAATTGCTAATCGAAGATATTGATGACCAGTTCAAGAAATTATTATAAAATTACGAAATTATTATTATAAAATTAAGAAATTATTATAAAAGTTATTATAAAATTACGAGGTACTCGATTCAATGTGTGATAAAATTTTGTATCTATATGACATTGCTACATTGCGTCGTGTCGCGTATTTCTGCAGTGTCTGTCGCTCACCTATAAAATCAGTTAAGCTACAAATTACATATAAAAACGTCGTAAAAACTGCAATACGGCCAACTTTGCAGTGTGGTTGGTATGATTGCGATCGCAGACATGTGTCGAGATAGATTACGCGTTGTCGCCAAACTGTACGGATATCAAGCGCGCCGTTTTTTTAATGCTTACTACGACGTCAACTCCTCGTGCGCGCGGAACCTAATAAAAGTATAGTTTTACAGTCCAATATAGCATAATTTGCGTGTTTCAATTATTCGTATGACATTCGAATATCACGGTTATCTACTAGACGGAAAATGTGCAGAGCATCTATCTCAAACATGTCTGGGACTGCGACTATACAATACTAATAAAATAAAATTAAAGTTGATAAAGATCAACGTTGTTCGGCTTGGGCTTGGATATAGACGACCGGCGCACTTTGGCGCCGCCGCCCTTCTCCGAAGATCAGACGTGAGTGTAACTCGCATGGACTGCCTCCTCTTGGGAGACCTGCGTGGCGGCGGTGAAGTACTGAAACATAATATATACTGTGTTAATACACGAGGATGCAGTAACAATAGTAAATCCGTAGCTGTTTATTTTTTATAATATATTTGATTGTAAAGGGTCACTTATTTCACCAATTTCAATGTCGTATTTGTAGGTATCTAATTACGCACTAATGGAGCATTACGTGTGTGCGTTATTGTAAATCGTAAGTACAAGTTTTTATAATAAAGTAAAACGCACGGTTTATCAATGCTCCATCTAAAACGAATGATATTTTGTCAACATTTTATGAATAAAATTATCTTTAGGAGATAAAACTTTTTACAACTGCTTTAACAAGTGATTAAAGATTTAGTCGTATTCCGAGTTTTATTTAATCAAGTTTCCCGCCCGTTTTATCTACTTTCTATTCTATCTCAACTGAGTTTTACTTTATGCCAATCTTGAAACAAGGCATACACAGAAAACCTACCTCTGTCTCATAGACAGAGTTAGGTTTTTTCGACTCTGATACGGTTGTGATGCCTGACTGGATATTTGGAATGCCAGTTTTGCCTATAAGTTGCCAAGGCTACCACACGCCACCGAAAACTTACCTACTAGCTTTTACCTGAAGCTTCAACTACGAGAATAAACTACGAAAGAAGTGGGTACTTCTTTTCGAAATTAATAGTAAGGAAATATTCCTTTTCGATGGGTTGTACCGTTAACTTCTACGTTAAATTTAACGTCCTCAGTAAAACTAGCGCAATTTTGTCTAAACTTCATAGGTGCGCTATATTCGCTTTTGAATTTATAATTTTAGTCGCGTAAATATGAGTGGAATGGTGGAATAAATAAATATTAATTTCAGAAGAAATATTGTGTAGAATTGTATATCAAGATCAAGGTTACATAAAAATGATGTCATCAATAGTCAGTAATTCAACGAGTAAACACAGGAAGAAAAGACTACCTTTATTTTTAATGATACTATTAGGTGACGTACATGTATGTGAATGGTCTGACTAATGGTACCTATTTCTTACATAAAAGGAGAATTTCATCACAAATAACGGTTCAGAGACGATCACGATAATTCATTAAATGTGCAGAATCGGGTATAGGATCTGATCTGGACATGAGACATTGACAAGCATGCATGTGCTCAGTTGGTTGGTTCTTTATCGAAATTAATAATTATAGTGTTATAAAGCTGTAATTAATACTAGCTACGCCCAGCGGTTTTACCCTCGTAAGCATTTAAAAATATACTTACGTTTTTACCCCCAGTAGCGCCATCTACTTAGAAAGTGCCATTGAATGTCAGACTTTTTGAACAAATCCTACGGGAATCGCATAGGTACTTTAGGAATAAAAAGTCCCCCGATATCAGATTCCATAAAAATTGGCCCAGCCGTTTGAAGAAGTAACTGACAGCCCATCGCCTATATATTAAGAGGAACTAACTGGCTAACTCAATCAATGTGATTTGTCCTTATATGTTTATACTTATCATTTGTTTATTTTCACCTTTATTTTCACTTATTTGATTTTTTTCTGTCTGCGGATAAAGAGAAACAGCTGGTACATGCAATGTTTTTCTTTCGTTTACAGATAAGCAAGGAAGAAGAAATCTAACGTATCAAAATGAATTGATGATTCGAATGGGCTTATTAAATGTTTCTTTTCTCAATCTATATTCTAGATTATGCCAAAATATAATAGTCTCACACTTTTCGGGATTTTGGACTACAACCAATTGGGCACACGTGACAAGTATTTACAGTTTCTCGTGTCCAACAACTAAATAACGCACAACTGGTGCAAATATTGAGTCATGCTATGATTCCAATCAATACAATTTCCTTACAACTTACGTACTAATTAAGTTTAATATATCTTGCGTCGACTTTGTCCCAAATCGTCTCTTCCTACGAGGAACTCATTGTACTATAATCAAAAGTAAATTATTATAATATAATGTGCCTATCCTGAACTTTTTCTACAAACATGAAAATGTACGTCAAATAAATATGAAACAGAAAAATAATTCCGATATTTTTTTAAAAATATTAGCCGTTATAGAATAACAAAAAAAAATCATAATGAAACTTATGATTTTCTTTATATGACTAATTACTATTTGATATTAAGACGCTATCTATCCACACATTAGGACCATCACATTTTATTACTGAAAAATAAAAATACATATAACTTAACAAATTATGTCCTACTATATAAAGGATTGTACAAGAAAGTATTATAGTTTTCTATAGTATAATATAATCCATACATCCATACATGAACAATTCGCCTATAGTGGCGCTAGTGTGCTAAATATGCGCTTAACTAATTATATGGACACAAAATATCCATTCCTTTCTCCTCCTCACCTTTTTGTGATTTGTTTAGTTTGTTTATTATCCCCCAAAAGGATTAAGCAATATGCAGATAGAAAACAGTACAATACTAACCCCGAAAGCGGCCCCATTCCATCCAAGCCGATCATGTGTGTCTCTCTGCGGCGTATGCTGCGGCGGCGTCTTGCGGTCAGTCCGCGAGGCCATGCGAGCTTTGGCCCGCAAGGCCGCGCGCAACGGTACATTTGCCCGCGCGGCCTCGGCGCGCCCGTGCTGACAGAACTCCAGCAGCGCCACACTCAGCGCCAGCGCAAGCCCACCAACCAGCACGTAGAATATCCCGGACACCTGGCTCAATGTCATCTCTGTGATTGTGAACTCCTGGAATTTATGTTGGTTTTATTTTAAAAATTGTAAGAATATGAAATAGTATGTCATCAGTACTGAATTAGTCCTAAAACCTACAACACTTATTTTTCTTCATAGTCGTATCCTAATGGCTGAGGGTCGTGGTCATTACGTGGAATGAAATAAACACAACAAACCCTCATGGCATTATTAATGTAGTGTGGTTTGCCATTGTCTTCTCCATTTTACACACAAGTTTATAATATAATTAACTAGTGTGTAGGTTTCCTCACGATGTTTTCTTTCACCGGAAGCAAGTGGTGGTTGATGAAAACTTTATACATGAGTCAGATTGGTATACAAAGTCATGTGGCACGAGTAGGATTCGAACCTGGGAACTTTCGATCCACAGGCGGGCGTCTTAACCATTACACCACCACGAACTATCAAAAGATACAACTATATACCAAGACAGAATATTTACGCACTGGAATAATCTGGATAGGCCTTTGTTATGAATGAATAATGAGTATAGGCTTTATGCCCACCCATTCGAAGCACAGAGGAGGTCGAAATAATACATTTCTGGTCACCCTTCTAATGACGTTATGAAAGTGACTAACAAATAATATGCCTTCAACCATGGACGTATAAATAGAAATAATTGAGAAGAAGAAATTGGCAAACATGAATTTAAGTAGGTTCCAATGCAAATACCTATACTTTATAAATAATATTTTTAAAAATATGTAACTAAAGAGTCGTGAAAAAAATAAAAATAAATATTTCATATCACTAGGTAGGCACAACTCCCTGAGCAGATTTTTGAATTGGCTTTCATACAATATTATTGCGCAATTGAGGGACAGACATCAATAGACTTATTTCTTTCATTGATATTCAATAGATTCTTTTTCAATTCATTTTAAGTCGATTTTATCAAGATATCACATTTATAGAAATTTCTTCAAATTAACATATAGGGTAGCCCACTTGAAGGTGGAGTACAACATTTTTTTGCCGCCATTTTGTTTTGCAGGTAAATATGGAAGTTGTTGCATGAAAATTATATTGTGTGGATACAGAAAATGTATTATGGAGCGTTTTGCGATAGAACAACATGTTTTAATTATTAAAACGTTTTAGAAACATTAATGTGGTGACATTGATTGGTCCCCAATATCATTTGATTTAACAACTCCTGACTTGTAGGGGCTATCTAAAGAGACGTGTCTATGCTAACTGTTCAATGAACTTTTATTAATTAATACAAAATATTTGAGACATAGTCTCTGAGATAACGCAGTAAATGTGTGAAAATGTGATGAACAACGCCATCGCATGATAAAGGTTCGCATCTGCGCTAGAGGTGGACATTTGTCTGACATTATTTTCCATATTCAACTACCGGCTGGCGATTACGAGTCTGATGAATACCGCAACACCACCGAGCCAGTGATTATTTTAGCGAAATTACGGATTACTTAGTTAATTCAAAGATCAACGTGTAGTTTATTTGTTTACTTGTGTAGATGTGTGAGTGAACGCGACCGAACGTGAACGCAGCATACGATACTTTTTTGCAGCTTACTGTGCAAACATTTGCATGCGCTGGTAACAGAACGCAAAACCTCTAGATGGTTGTCAAAAATTCTTACCTCATCTTTGGGTACATCGCAGTCGGACTTTTTACTGTTTAAAATCCATTTCCGCCAAAGAATTGCAATTACCCCTTCCTTTTTAAGACTTACTAGTGCTAAATTTATTCCTTCCCTGGAACAAAAACAATATCATATTTATTTTTGTAGGATTAATTTCTGTCCGATTAGTCCTGGTATACTTGTAGTTCAGTAAGTTCGCCGAGATCTAATTAAACAAACGAGTTAGGAACTTTTTTTTGGATACAAATGCTTAGCTTTGTCGTTTCCGCCTACCCTGGCAGAAAAGCTACCGTGAAGTGATTGGCAGGCAAGGCTCGCTTGATTTTGTCAAGGATGATATACGTGCCAATGGTCTGACAACTATCGATGTTGATCATGCGAAGGGAGCCTAAAAAGTAGGAAAGCTTAGTTTGGGCTCCGACGCTCGACGGCTGAGGAATTGACTAGGAAGATGTTCAAATAAAAATAGAGAGTGCTGAGGCCAACTGATTCAATATGTACTATAACGGCCCGTTCCGGCTTCGCTCGAGTAAAAACATAAGTGCTCGAGTAACTCTCCCTTAAGTGAAAACCGCTTAACAATCCGCACGTGCAGTAGTCTTTGCATTTATCGCGAATACCCCAACAGGATATAGGAACAGGAGTACACAACAAGAATTTATTTTATAATAGGTGCAAGGATTTTAATGGATACCTAAACATAATTCTGAAAAAGTTTTCGTCAAAATCACGATTGCAATACCAGCACGAAATCGGATATAAATTCGGAGCGCAGTTCAGCTGACTGGTGCCTTGTAAATTACGAGTTTTCAGTATCCTGCCGGGAATTACCGCATGCAGGCTCGATTTCAGCTGGATAACAGCTCTGTTACTAGAAATTTACGTCGCTATTCCAATAACTATACGTGTTTTCTTTTATAAAAGGCTGTAGTATGCACTATATTATTATTTAAGATTAGCTTTTATCATGATACGCACATAATAAACTCTCTAGTTTCAGTAAATCCTTTTATGAAATTTCCAATTTCTGTCATTGCCACTCAGTCACACTCAAGGTATATTGATAAAACAGAATTTCTAGAATCTCTTTGTCTAGCCTTATGTTTATTTTATGAAAAAATCGTCTGCAATACCTTTAAATAGATCCCATAATATATGGTATAAGTTTATTTCAATGTTTTAATTGCAGTTTGAACGCAAATCAAAGCTATTCAATACTACCGTTGGGAAATCTTGACCATTAGTATTAAGACTCGTAAATTATCCCTAAAATACGAGATCCGAAAGGGCTCCCAGAAGACTATAAAAGGTACTTTTCTCAAACCGCCCCTTTATAAGCCAGTCGGGAGACTATCATGAATTTGATGGTTATCTGTACTTTACCATGCATTCGTAATAAAAGATAATGAAGCTTGTCCCGATTCAGTAGACAAATAGAATAATAAATTGAGTTTGTTAATAATAATTAACGACAAAAAACATGAGACAATGTAATTAAGTAAAGGAAAACATGCAAGTAATCCGATCGAGGTAAAACAGACAATTCAATTACATAATACCTACACGAAACGTGTCTCATTCCTTTTACGAGTAATGCAGGCTTCGATTACTTATCATTAATCTATTTGTAATCAAATTTCATATGTTGTATTTGACGAGTGTCTAATTGTATTGTATAAAATGAATTATTTCTGTTTCGCAATTGTCACTTTTATAAGCTTGTAGGACTTGTATTAAAATTTTTTGTTCAACTAAAGCGAATATAATAAAATTATATATGCGATATTAATACTACGTAAATCATAGTTAGATTAGAATCTCCACACTTATAAAATGGTTAATACAATTCCATAATTGCATTCCGCACTCAAGATCCACTTTTATCACCACACGGTCGCAGCAGAGCTGAGTTTTATCGTCCTAATTCACGCTCGTAAAGCAATCTTCGCTTACACTGTAAAAATATATTTGTTGGGAGGATTTTTGATATCGTAAAAATAAATAAAATCAATAATCTTTTATTTAATGGAAAAACCAATTTCATTTTAATATCGTTTGTTTTAAATGCCATACACGCTTTTTAAGTAAAAATATTTCTTGTATCAAAACACTTGGAAATCGAAGCTACGCCCTCAGTTATTCCGGAACAGTGGTTTGTCGAGGCCAGCCCAGTTTATTATCACTTAAAGGATCGCATGAATACTTTGCTGTGTTACATGAACTATATACATCATATCATATTTCGGTCCCGGAATGACGACATGCTATTATGAATGCTTTTTCTTGCTTTTGTTTGCAATTTTACACACTATTATATACGATTATAAGCGGTGGTGGTGTAATGGCTAAGACCTGTGGATGAAAAGGTCCCAGATTCGATCCTACTCGTGCCATATGAGTTTGTATACAAATCTGACACATATATCGTAGTTTTCATCGACAACCACTTGCTTCCGGTGAAGGAAAACATCGTGAGGAAACCTGCACACTGGTTGATTATTTGTGTGTGATTAAGTTGTGTGTGAAATGGAGACATTGCCTTCTCCAAACCATCCATTAATAATTCCAAGAAAGTTGTCGTGTGTGGTCACTACATGTAATAACCACAACCCTCAGCCATGAGGAATACGACTATGAAAAAGAAGAATACACGATTGGTTCAATTCAACAGCGCAGTCACGTGACTGTATGACGTCGTAGTTGGGCCAACAACCAGCAACAGCATTAGACAATACTACCTGCTCTGAACCACACAATATCATAATAAATGTAAGTCTTTGAGCGTGAGTCACTTTCTTATCAATTAGTACTTAATTTTGCTTTTAACGTAATGCTACAAATTATTTTTAAATGTCATCATCAAATCGAGTGTGTTATTGCTAACACTGGTGTCCGATTTTACTCAAGTCGCCTAAAGGCATGTGACATGACTTGTACGACTAACTCCATCTAGTGGCAGGTAGGCGACTACCTGGTTAATAGTTTAGTTTGTAAAAGCAAGTATTAAATTAGTAAATTATAAGCAAGTGATAGTCGATAAAAACTACGATATATGAGTCAGATTGGTATACAAAGTCATTTGGCACGAGTAGGATACGAACCTGAGACCTTTCGATCCAGAGGCCGACGTCTTAACCATTCACCACCACCACTTAAAAATGTTATCCGTTTTAAATAAGATATTGACCTGGGCTTCGCTGACGATTAGACACAATGGCGTACTTTGCGCGTTTCGACCATGGATTTAGTAAGTACTTTGTACGGAGTAACTACTAACTCCATGGTTTCGACACTGGTTAAAGTTAACGCCAAAGTTGACTGCTCAAATCTGAAACTACAACACACGTACAACTAAATAAAAATACTTGTTATAGAACATGTCTATATGGTCTTACCTCAAAGGTGATCCTTTAGCAGTAGCAATCGCGAGATCAGTATGCTTGTAGCGGCACACCCGAGCCATGGTATTACAACCCTGTTTCTCCAACACCGCAGGGTACTGGACTATACTCATATCGTCTCCAACAAATGGTTCTTTCATTATGTTATTCCACGAGTACGCAATCTAAAATTTTACATTGGTTGCAGATAATCATAAAATGTTGTACAACATTTTATAAAGCATCAATAATCAAGATTGTTGTTAGTGACTTAATGAGAACTTCCATAAGGCTAACGAAAAGCCAAAAATATTGGCTACATACTAGTCTTGATAGCCATAAAATCTCAAAAAGAAAAAGTTTGTCAATAGGTTGTAAATGCAAAAAAACAGGTTGATCTTTGCTACTCAATTACGCCAATTTAAGCATCATTTTTTTCTATTACGGTTAGAAATATTATTTATAGTTTCAGATTAAATTTATTTTGTTTTATAAAGTAATAAATTAAAATTAAACTAATGTAATTAATTTTATTTTTAATAAATTCGTTTTACAATTTACAGGCTAGAAAATATATTGAAATAGCATTAAGAATCTCCATCACGACGGAAGCTCAGATCCAGACAGTTGAAACGATAATTATATTAGCGATCCGCGATTTTTCGAAATGTACATGTTATATAAATGTTAGACCTTCGACTTGAATCGCTATATCTATTAAAAGTAGTTTTAAAGATTTAAGCATACATAGAGATAGATAGACAGTAGGAAGCGACGATATATCTCTTGGTTATTTCTTTATTAATAACCTTATCTTCCATATGGAAGATAAGGTTATTAATATTTCTTTATTAATAACCTTATCTTCCATATGGAAGATAAGGTTATTAATAAAGAATATATATATATTACATAATATACAATTGATGAGCCGTCGGTCGGTTACGGTTCGCTATATCGGGAACCAAATGTTTTGCTATTTCGTATTCATTCCAAATGTAATTTCAATTCAAATTTACAAATATTAAACCTAAATATTGATACAAATAGGAGAGGTAATAATATTATTTCTATATTAATAATTTTGGATACTATACCTAACAGATATTGAACAACGAGTATATATACAATATAAACTTTAGATTTCAGAAGTTCACGTTGTTCGTTGTGGAGACCACTCCAAGCCCCGCTGTGAATTGTACGAGGTGACTAAAGGATATAAACCTTGAAAATTGAGAGGCAACAGTAGCAAACCCAAAGAGTATTGGCATTAGACATGCGACTGGTGGTGAAATCATAGCGATGTTCGAAATTTATCGAACTTCGAAGTTTTCTTATTTACAGTCCCCAGCCTGCAAGACGTACGATCGTAGGTAAATATCCGTTTTGTTTACCAACTTTTTTTTTTGTTGGTGAAGTGCAAACCCAAGCGGCATTAAGATTGTATAATTACTTTTATTAGTCAATCGCGATTATATGGAAAACATGTTTTACTGATAGTTAGCTCATATTATGTTTCTTCGTACTCGTCGAATTTTATAGTCCCTGTGAAGTTAGCCATTTTCCGCTACACAGGTCGTAAAACGCATCACGGTTATAAACTCAATGAAAAATAAAGAGTCGTATTCTTAAGTACACTATCAAGTTACGATACGCCTGAGCACGTTAGTTAATGCATTGTATAATAACTTAATTTTAGCGCCCCTAAGGATACAGATAACATTCTCATAATTATTATCTACACTTTTACACCACAATTTAAATGTAGAATACTTGTGACAAAGATTTTTCACGTTGCAAACCAAATAAAAAGGTTGATGACACATGATTTAAACATGGACGATATCTTTTCTATGCTCCTTGAGATTTGAACCTGCAATAGTAACAAAATTTTTTTCCAGTTGCTTCTATATTCACAATATTATAGAAAGTGCAATCGCTATAGCATTGTCACTTAGGTAATCTTAGAGCTTGTTACCTGCATATTGAAATAGGGCATGTGTCTCTTACTTCTGAATGAGTCAGGCCTGTGGGGTAGCCTGGAGACTGGGCTGGATCAGCGATCCTCTCCACGATCAGGTAAGCAGCTAGATTTGCTGTGTAAGAACAGACCAGGATCAAGGCGAAGAACCACCAAACCGTACCAACAATTCTTCCTGATAATGATCTAGAACAAAAAGTATGTTTGATTATTCCAGTTCTAATTTTCTACTCAGGTCGACAGATATCCATAAGTGCCGACAACTCATGTAGATATTTTGAACATATAATAATTATATATTCTCAACATATATAAAATGTTATAGCATACAGTAAAAAATTGAATACTTATAATAATATTCAAAGTACATAGGTACTTTTACCTTTCTAAGATTTTGCCCTTTACCTGAGTAGCTAACATTACTTTCTATTTCATAATATCATGAGTTATTTATTGACACATTTTCCTCATATAACTCGTTTATATGTTTGCCATTTTCCTCACTGGGGGGAATATAGATAAGTAATATTATTGCAAGTGGTAGCGCGCTTCGGTAGACATAACAAGGTGATTATCGTTCCTCTTTTTGTATCTTTATGTAAATCAAATGTAATACGTAAAATATTTTGATGATAAGTATTTTTGCTCTAATTGTAATACTTTTTCAACTCCATTATCTATCTATAAGTTTATAACGACAATTTGATTAGTACGACTTAACATAATTATATACTTTTCATAACGCACATTTTCAGGATGAGGTCATTAGAGTTCTGTTGTTGTACGTAGAATCATGTTTAAAACCTTGCGGACTACGGTGAATGATATCTTAAACTAATTATAAAGAAACACAATATGTAAAAATCCTAAAAAACAATATTGAATTACTTTTAAAAGATTTCTTTAACTACCCAGATTACTTTGGCGGCAAATGACGATACTTAGTTGTCAACACGTCCGCGGGAGCTCGATAAGTTTTTGTTATAACAGCTACAGCATTCGTACGTACGTGACCGTGATACGACCCTTTGAAACATATCGCGCTTGAAAAATAGGGTAGATGACATTTTTTAATTTTGATGACTATTTGAAGGGCCTTATATTATTAGAAGCACCATAATTTAAAAAATTGTGATATTCATATGTATAATCGTATAATGGTTCGTATGAGTTATTACAATGATCTTAAATACATCTATTTTTTCTAGAGTATACATATTTTTGTCATCTACCCTATTCATTAATTTTATAATAACAAAGCCTGAGAATTATGTAACCAACTTGTTTAAATAATGTCGTGCGTCCCAAGTATGCCCGGTTTAGCCCAAGACAAGGGAATTTAATCTAGAGCTTCAGCGCAATAATATTGACCGCATTGCTTAGCACACCCACATCGGGGCGAGACTTTGTTGTTCATTTTCTTTTCTTAACTATTCGTGGAGAATTCGCTTCGAATTCAATTTTATATGTAAGATATTACAAACTTGCCAGTGATGTTAATTTTTGAGTCATTATGAATGTTTTTAAATTTTCAAATCTTATTAAACTTTAAACCACTACACTACACTATTAAACTTTTATAACCATAAACGTTTAATAGTTCTATGATATAAGAAGTAGTTTTCAATGGGTTATATTATTATAGTCAAATAATATTTTTTTTATCTGTAAACAACAAAATATAGACACAGATGCATATAGTAGTTTCTGCTATAAAATAAAACCAGCTCACGTGGATGTAGTATGTGAGACGATAACAGATACATTTCTGCGATAGCTGATAGAACAATAGATAAGTATCCGCCATAGCTGACAGACAAAAGTATTGATGTGAGGTAAGTCGTCTGTAATGGGCGCCCTCCGTTTCGTATTACAACTTTTGTTTCTAATTACACTTTGCCGTACATTATTCGTACGTAGTCTAAACTTGTGATGCAAAAATATTGTCCCTGCAATGCCACATTTTTTTTAACGTCGAGTATTGATAATACGTTTTAATTTTTTTTTATTTGTACGTTAATTTGAATATAAAATCCTCCTGCTATAAAAAACCTAACAATAATAATTCTGTGTCACTTAGGCTAGGCAAAGCTTAAAAAAGACGACACAAAGCAGAGCCGAGCCGAGCTAGAAACTTTGTTTGTTTGTGACTGATATTTTTTATATAAACAGATATTTATTTAGTTTTTATTCAGATAATTTTATTGTGCAAAATAATATTTGTTCTTTGTAAATTTTATTATTAATTAATGGTGTTACAAATTAAGGAAACCAAAATTAGGCGATACTAAACTAAAATTAACTGAAAAATGTTTCAAAAAAGTTTGTATGCCAAGCTACATAAGGAATACAAAAAATAGAGGAATCAATATACATAAGTTGGTCATAATATCACAGTCAAATTTACGAATCTCAAGAATGAGCACCGACATTACGGTGTCCAAGCCCTCAACCGGGAGGGAACATATAAAAATGAGAAAAATAGACTCTGTAAAATAATTTTAGCCACACTTACCGAGGCACAACATCGCTGCCTTGTTGCATGAAGGAGCCGAGCGAGAACCAGAATGAGTTCCAGATGCTAAAGTCATTGTGCAGTATAATCTGTGGAGTTGACAGTTAATCATACACTCGTCTACCTGCGATGATCTACATACAGAGTAAGTCAAAATACCTTTATACATACAAAGTAATACCTAGCGTAATGCGAAGTTTCAAGAAAATATGCACTTCTAAAAATAATTTTCAGTCGGGTCCACTATAATTAATACGGAAACCTACCGAAAGTTTTAAAAATATTTTTATAAACTTGAAATGTCTGGAATACCAAATAGAACTCATGAAAATCAAAATATTTACCTCGTTAGTACTGCTGATTGGATGATCCAAATGTGTGTCAGATATGGATATAGATCGCCATTCATGGGGAGAGAATCTTGACACAAGAAAAAGAACAATACTGACAGCGAAAAAGCTGAACAGTATGCACAACTGAAAGAAAAATGTTAATTATTTAAGTAAGCAAACTATTGTTTCATTATCACAGATTCAGTACAGTACAGACAGTCTGAATATTGTCCATATAGAAAATTCAGGTGACATCCCTGTAAATAAAATAGTTTCAACATGCTAATGGATATCCAAATACAATATAAAGTGAGTTATTATTAACTATAAAGTACTTACCCAAATTTCCTTAGAAAGAGGTTTGAGAAAGCTGAAAGTGTCCGAAAGCTGTTTGGGTGTCTTTGTGTTCGTAATTGGGCTGTCGATTGACAGGAATGGCTCACTGAAATCTACTAATTTCTCTCTATCCGGGGTCACAGCCAAAGGACCCAAGGCTATATCTGCGTCCTGAAAAAAAAATCAATTCGAAGCAGTTTCCCTATTAAAGATGATGATTGAAAGCCGCCGCAATCGAATACGTGTAAAGCACGTGGGAGATTCTTGAATGGAAAGCTGCTGGTTGCGCTGTGTATGTATACGTGTACGAGTATTAATTTGTACACACATTTGTTTTTATTGCAATATGGTAAAATCTAAACTGTACGTACGTATAACACATATTATGTGCTGTATAGGCCTTAAAATCATTATTTATTACATATCGTTTGACGTTACAAATTTTGGAGTAAAAAGTGTTTAGAAAACAAAAAGAAATTAAATTATGCCATAATTAATCAATTAAAGTGACATTGGATTATATGAATGCAAGTATAAATTTTATTTTGTACCCAGGCAACTACCGAAATTTATGCACTTGGTTAGAGAACAACGCGCACAACAATTATTACCTAAATCTATTGCAATATTTTTGACATTAGACTTTAATAGTTGATGTGAACGTTCTTAAGTTTTCTCAAGTTAAACAAGGTGCTCTCTTATCTCTGCATTCTACTAAATTGAATTAATCTTGTGAATTAAAGCGCGTAATAACTCGTATGCTGAAATGAAATTCGTAAGATTAATTAATATTAAAAAGTTTGATGAATACACATGTTATTACAAATGTTGCAAAATGAACTGGAACTGGAATACATAAAAAAAATATTTTTTTCCAATCACACAGAATTTGCCCCAAAGTAAGTCGAAACTTGTGTTTCGGCGGATACTAACTCAATAATACTGTATTTTACAATTAAACATATAGATAAACATCCAGTATTTAAAAAAAAGATCACAAGTCTTTGTAAACAGGTAACTCTGCAAAATAAAATATTTAAAAATAAATCCGAACAAATAATTTACCTATACGACGAATACATTTCGAACAAGGGCCCTTCAAAAGAATTAGCCACAATTTTCTTAGTGATGTCAAAAAAAAGGCACGATCGGTGTTGAACGATCGAGTGGGCGAATTCCTAAATTCCTAAAACTACAATAATAAACGTTGTGTCGTAAAATCACTACTTAATTTTCGAAACATAAAGGCTTATTTTTCAGCGAACCGTAAACTTCTGGATATCACAGTACACCCGACATATACAAAAATATATAATGATATACTTGTAAAATATATTATATTGAATCCCTTACTCTTTCACAATCACTTTTTGTATTCAGAAAATGTATTAGTATTTCATTGAGGTTGTCGCGAAGAGAGTAAATATGACAACACCCTAAAGATACGATTTTGGTGCGACCCCTTGAAGATTATGAGATGAGCTGTGAAGTAGGTATTAGGGTTTACCTCGACCTCAATGGAATATACAATTTTGTATTTATTTGGTAACATATCTTACTTTGTTGTAATATAAAGGTTAAAATTAAAATATTTTATATTTTTACGTCGTGTTCGAGAACAGTATTTTTAGAAAAATTTAATTTTAAATTTATTATAATCTAAAAATATATTACAAAATGGATTAAAAATTCTGTGAAATAGATTATCCAATTGATAGGAATAAAATATTTATGTTGTTGCTTGCCCTGCTATATATCAAAATCACTCCTTACTGAAATTAGTAAGAAACATTTTTTTACTCATTCCAATATTGCATGTTCACGGGCGAAGTCGAGGTTATAAACTAGTAAAACAAATTTAGGTTGATGTGTTTAGAGGTTTCCGATGTCATCCAGTTGTCCAAGTTAACTCATACCATTCTCCAGTTACCTTTGTACTAAATTTATTGCGAAAATAGAGTGCATAAGAGTCACTTTTGAATACTCAAGGATTTATTCAGAAATGAATATACATCACAGGGATTTTTCGCGGAAAATTTAAATTATATAGTGTTATGTACTCAAAAAGCTACGAACTGAACTGGCATTCCGGAACGACAACTACTGGGAAGAAATGCCGAGAGAAACTCATTTAAACAGTGTTTAGTCCCGACCATGCCAAAAGGGTTTAGTTTTTGTTTTTACATATTTATACGGGGCTAACACATATATATTATATATATATATATATATATATATATATATATATATATATATGTTAGCCCCGTTATCAAGTCAGCATTTTCAATGAGTGCTGTGAAGCAAAGCGTCTGTAATCTACGAAAATATTCATCATATTAAAAAAGTACATTTTTTGTCATTTTGTAATTGTCAACACTTCACTCTTGTCTGAACTATTGTAGAATATAAATTCTAAAGCTGAGTTTACAAACTTGTGTACATATCATTTCTATTACCTATTCCCTATTTATTCCCTGGTCTTCAAAATAGTACACTTTTTGTATGTCTCAAGACATTGTAACTACCGTCATAAGTTAAAACGAATGTTAAGTAAATATTTTGATGTTAAATTAGTTTCATTTATTTTTACTCCAAATATTAAAAAACCACAAAATACTTGAGGTACTGTCGTATTTGTCTGTCTGTGTTATATTACTATTGCAGTGAGTATTCCAAAACCATCACTGGACTCTGCAAATTGAGCTTTAGTAGTGAATGATGAATATCCGATCATTACTGCCCGTAATGATATTATGCGGCTCAGTGTTCGGATGCCATACTCTCAAAGTCAAAATCTGGGCTACAAAATGGAGATTATTCACATCTAAATTCAACCGATAAGCCCACTATCCCACTATACGTTGCCTTCGATTTTTAACTCTTCTTTTTGAACTCTTCGCTCAGACTATCCCGCAAATAAAAAAAATAAAAAATCATTGATAAAAAAATAGAAGAAGGCAACAATATAATAGTGTAGAAGTAGCACAAACTGCCTGCTATCAACAATATTTGTTACAAAGAAAATATAAAATATTGAAGTGTGTTCCATCTAGATTCGGTAAATCACTTTTATAAAGTTTACTCTACACCACCGCCGGGATTGAAACCAAACAGAGTACACTAACTGACGTGGCGTATTTCGGAGCAAAACGTCGAAGAAATAAATGCATTATCTATAACGTTCAGGATATATTCCTCTGAGCAAACTTCCCCTCTTTAGCGCGGCGTTTAATAGAACAGAGATTACTTTTTCCAGGAATGTTTTTGAAATACTAAACGCTAATTTTCGACATTTGTGATTTATAAATGTTTGAAGCTTTAATTTGACAATTAATTTATTTAATGTATATTGTATTATTATATTACAATAAGTAGGATAGTAAAAATATTACATCATCTTAAGATGAAATTATTTTTTTTTACGTAAAGGTATAAATACGGTTTGACTGAATTTTATGGTTGGGAGAAATTTCCTGATTCTATTCGAGAGAAGTGACTACGAATAATTCTTACATTCCGGAGACCCATATTGATCCACTCCACGCTATGGCACAATGTTTCATCCACATTAGAGAAAGCCATTCACGAAGATTTGAACAGGTCGAGTCAGTTTCCTAGTGCGGATAGGCCATGATAATCCCCTCTCTCACTCACGGACTATTAAATGTGCCCGTGTGCTCTTCCAATCGACGTTTATACCTAAATCCGTTCGAGTACCGGAGCGAGTAAACTCGAATCCATTGAAATTGTATTAAGTTTAGAGTAGTATATGACATCCTTACATATTATAAAATAAAGTCATCTACCACATCTGTCTGTGAGTCTGTTCGTGATAACTCAAAAACTACTGCTCGGATCTTCATGCGGTTTTCACTATTAGATAGAGTAATTCCTGAAAAATATTTTGGCGTATTTTTTATTCATGTTTTTAAACGAGTAAAGCCGGGACGGGTCCTAGTCATAAATATAAAAATTGCACGCTATGCAAATTTTGTAGCATATTCCATAACAATTTGATAATATTCAGAAAGTAAGTATCTCACAGAGTATTTTACAACTTAAATTTATCTAGGATAACTAAATCAATGTCCGCTTAATTCCAGAATATTTTCATCCCGTTATATGCAATAATAATTATATGCGTGTGTGTGTAAAACTGTTTAAAATATTAGAAATAAAGTGAAAATGTGTTTTTTTTTAGTTTCACGTCATAGTCATTACGTTAATAATCATAAAAACAGGAATAAAAACTCACCTTTCGCACAACTTCGCTAATTAGTTCTGACAGATTGTCCAATGGGTTTTCAACGCCATACTTGCGATCCTTCACGACCTGTAATTCATCTAAAAACAAAACAATAATCAACAATGACAGCGTAAAACAAATCGCATTTTTGCGTTTGCAGATTTAAATTTAATGCATTTTTACTGTTTTCAACAAATATTTGTGAAATAATAAAACTAGAACAAGAATACAAAAAAAAATAGACTTATATTCAAATCAAACTAATAGATACTTACATTTAATACCCATCTTTTTCGCAATCAAATCCATAAGGTCCTTACAGAAGCCTTCAAGTTCATCTTTTTGGCCATACTCAGCGGATTTTTGCATCATGTAAGGCTCTTGTAACATAGTAGTTACGATGTATGTTTTGTTGGTCTCATATGATGCAGGGGAGCGGAGCTGGATATACTTCGCGTGTACTGGGATCAGACCATGTATGTCCGACCATGTAGCTACCTGTCACCAGGTTAGAAAATTTCCGTAAGCATGAGTTTTGCTTACTTATAAAGTATCTTATAACTTATGAGTAACACATCGAAAATTTAAGGTACCGTAGTTTACATAAATATTATAAAATACGTTAGGATTATTACAATTTAGTCCAGTAGAAATTATTTATTTATAAATTGACATCGAACTGTATGAGTATGAATATTGTTAAAAATTGTATTTCGCAAATGCATGCTATATGCTTAATTAAAAAATGTTGGTTACACTGAAAATTCGTTACCTAGTATCGAAATATCGACACAAAATATTTTTATCACTGTATAGTAAAACAACGAGAATAGGAACGTAACATAGTGTACATCGTTTCAGAATTGTGTTCATTACATTTTAATACGGTCTGACAAGAGTCTTTTGTTAACTGGAATAACTATTCCAGTTAACAAAAGATAAAACCACAAAAATGTGAACAAAAAGCTGCTCTTGCGAAGAGAGTTACGAAAATTCATTAACGGAAAAGCTCCAGGTACCCAGTGTAAAAATTGAGGGAAACTTTTTAACGCATTGATTTATGAACGCCACAAAATCATTAGCCAGTTCACGAACAAAAGTCGGTAAAACAAACTTAAAATGAATTCGAGTTCTTGTAGGTACGATTCATTTATTTGGTCGATAAAAAGTTTTTTGGTGTTACGATTACTTAATGCAAAAGATTAACTATTTTATCGTACTAACTCAGGATCTTTTTCTCGGTACCTACGTGTGAATTACTTATTAACTTGGTTAAATGAATATTCATTATAAACTGAAACTAAATCATACAAATTACATCGCATTATTTTTTTACTGATTTGAGCAAAGAACTTTCCCAAATCTCGATAAATTTGTGTCTGAGTAATTGATGGTTGGCATGATGAATATAAAAATATACTCATCCCTGTCTGTTAAGGGCGGAATACATTATTTTATGTTAGGTCCTCCTAAAAGGAAATGAAAAAAATATTTCCTGTGTACAAAACACAATATTAAATTAAAACTTTAACCGAATATTTTTATCTGCCGAAGCCATATATTTTTATCTGCATATGAGTAATTATCATTTTAATGTAGTACACAAAATAAAAATCCCTAAACCAAAATTTGGAATAAAATTTCTACCTTGCCAATTTTTAGGGAAGGTACTGACAAGAAACGAGAGGAAATCATCCCTAATCCACATTAATAATATAAAAATATATATATCAAATGTTTTGTTCATAATGATTAAATTCAAATATTACGAGATCGGTTTTGATGAAACTTGACTCATAGATAGAGACACAGAGATGAACGGATCGTTCAGGAATAACCACTATTTAGATATAAATACATAGATAGAGATGATGCATGGATACTACTGTCGATATATGAAGGTTAACTTATTCGATATTAGAATTATAACTTACCTTCAACATGGCGCTCTGCACAGTCATCTCGACAACTTGCAATGTAAAATTATAACGATGTCCTTCGTCATTGAACGATATATTTCCAGTCAATCCTTCGATGTCAGTCTAAAATAAAATTGATATTAGAATAAGCACGTACGTACTTATTATTTTATGATTATTGCTTACTCCCAATAAGCATGTAGGTAAGTATTTGTTTGATAGTAGTTCCAAGAGTAGAAGATATAGGTATGTTTTCTATCAAAGACAAGGGCAAGATTAAACATGTTTCAAAATTGTAATAAACATTACAACAAAACGTTGAATTATACATTAAATGTCATTTTATCTAGAAAATTTATCATTTGCATCGTTGATTCGAATCACGCATTTGTTGCGTTCCAATTTTTTAACTTTTTTTTAGCTGGCCAGTCTCATATATTTTTTGTGTGAAAAAGAATTTCGTTTCGTCATGCACGTAACATTCTGAATACTAGCCAAGCTTTTTTTATAAATTGAAAACAAGTGGATACATAACAGACTAATCACGAATTTTATTAGATATAAGTTTACTTGTAAAAATTAACTAGTAGTTAAATACAAAATGTAATTTTTGCACTTTCCAATTTCATAATGTCATAGATGTTACAATTCTGACGAGCAACCCTAAAAGTATTCATACCTTTTTGATCAGCCTGGAAATCTTATCACCATGTTCGAACGGCACCACCCAGCTCTTCCCAGGGTTGCAATCAATTACTTTGGTGGAGTTCGCCTGCCCGGCCGCGCGTCTCAATGCGCTCCTGAATGCGTCCGGCTTCTTCCTCCACAACCTTCCCAGGGCATCCATTAGTACTTGCACACCATCGTACATTAATGCGGTCTGAGCCTGTGCAAAGAATACAAGGCGAATATAGGATGAGAAGCATGGCGTCAAGAGGCGTCATGGAATATTCGGGATAAAAACACTCTATTTGCTTTTCCAGGTCGATCGAAATTCATCCAGAGAATTATTAATAAAATCAAGATAATTTGTTATGTCGAAACAAAAATAAAACTGATAATATTCTTGTCATGTTGTATTACTTATGAAAAGGGCAACTAATAGTAATTGCACTTGTTTATTTAGTTAACCCATTTTAATTAATGGTACGTACAAACACATGCAATGTGAATGCGTAAATAATTTGCAATATAACTTTCATATACCTCGGTAATATTTGCTTGTTCGCAAACATAATATAATATCAGGAGAATGTCTACATTCATCATACATTATATTCATGTTAACAACTGTGATGAGTTAACTTTACTTGGGAACAATTCCCTTGTGAACGCGAAGCAGAGCAGATGAGTAAAAAGGCCTAAGGCCCCATTCACACAAAGAGCTTTTTCACAGACTTTTGAGTTTTGTAATTATTTCAACAGAAATAACATTCGACATTAAAACAACCGTCCAACATATAGTTGTAAAGTTTGAAAAGTGATCATAAAACAGTGACATATGCACTGATAAAATTGCTATTCAAATGTTCTTTGCCAACGTTTTTTTTCCATCGCGAGTTGTAAGAGTGCTCGTGTGATCTAGGCCTAAACGTATTTATACACAGAAGTGAGATCATATGGAATAATAACTTATGCATTCAAAGGTACTCACGGTTTCATTACGGACCTCAAGTTAGTGAGTTCTAACATGCATAAATGTGTTATTACCCCTTGGGGAAAGTTTTCTCCGCTCAATGGATTTTGCCACCTAGGGTGAGGCGCTTGGTTATATACTTAGGCACGCTTGCGTCAATTCTAATTTATGGTAAATGTTTCGATTTCGTCTATAATAAATTGACCTAGCTAACTTTTTAAATATAATTTGAATCAACATAATGATAATTGCAATGAATTTAATAAAATTGTATTAAATAAATGGAATTGAGTACATACATCAGTAGTACATAATAAAACAATGGAAAAAAAATCCTGTACATTGAATATCTTTTATATATATAAAAGCGAAAAACATTCACTCAATCAAGTTCGAAATCTCGAAAACTAGAAATTCTTTGCCAAAGGGCGTGGAGTAGGGGTTGCAGGATTGTATGAAATTTCATCAATTTAAAATGAAATTTTGGATTTACATTTACAAAGTATCCAATCCATTGCCGTGGGATTTGCGATAAAAAACTGCCATTATATGTTTTGAAATTTAGTACTATAAAGGATCAGTAGATGGCGCGGAGTGTATGTTAAAATGCGAAATGGTTAGCTTTTTTACAGTTCCCGCGACATTTATTGACTCCGGTCCCGACACAAAATCGTAAAAGTACGTTTGTTTGTTTGGTAGTTTATACCTCTTCACACTTTGTTTACTCAACAATCTGTAGTCAATTGCATGAGTATGATGAAGGGCAACCAAAAAGTATTATTCCTGTGGGATTTACTAGAAATGACTCTGCAATATTGCATTGCATTATTTATCCATTCATACAATCTCATGGATACAGAACAAATCACTTCTAGCTTCCAGGTCCATAATCTTACTAATTTTCTATTTGACAAACACATAAGGTTGTAGAAGTTCATCTGAAACAATCATGCTTTTCCCATGGCCTGTACAATATTTGCATGGATGGGTGTGTCCAGCCCTCTTCACGCTCTACCTACTCAACTAATCTTCTTGAAATTTTGCATACATATACTTTGAAATATGAAGGACATAGGGTGCCTCTTATCCCGGAAATTAAATGTTTCCGTAGGAAATTTACGCGGGTGGAGCCGCGGACAAAAGCGTGTTTATGAATACCTATTATAAAACAAAGTCCTTTTCTTCTGGTCAATATATTATGCAATGCAACATATAGTTAATTACAAAACCAGTACGCTTATTATATATCTTTCCCATTATAGAGGAAGACAAAGCGAACAGGGTGAGAATCGTTATCTGAGCGAATCGTGTTAACTCCCCCCTCACTCGCCAAAGTTGTGGTTGAATAAATCATAACGCAGAAAAATAGCGGGTTTGATGGTAAAATGAAATTTGGGATACTACGGCTCTTTTGACCTGGCTTCAAAAGATATTTTCTTACTCAGTATTCAATTTGCAGCATTAAATTTATTTTGTTGCAAGATCGTAGGTTATGGTGTCTTTTATTCTCGAGAACATTCAAGATCTATCAGAATTATCTTATCTAGTATTTTGTGTTTAGATTAATGGTTTAGCGATAGAAAATACCAAATGTGATTTTGTAGTACACAGGTACTTAAGGTTATTATCATGTGGTTTGTCACTATGACCTGTCGTTTACCTAAAAAGAACCAGATAAGTGCTATCCATAACAAAAAATAATCAAAATAATGTATTATTAATTCGTTAAATTATTTCGAAATGTATTAATATTAAAAGAACATTTTTGAGTAAAAGTGAATTAAATTTATTTTTAAATTATGATTTTGTGATGTGTTTTTCTGTTACAAAGTTTATAATGTATTTAGTGATTCGACAAAATATCACCATTCCCAACGAAACAAACTTAGAAAACTGGGTGCTATCAATCGATAAGTTTAATTTGCGGAACTTCGGCACATGGTAATGAAAGCGGAGCTAGCACTTACCGATATAGTACCCTTAAAGCGGCCGTCCATTCGACGCAAACCGTCTGTGAAATCGCGCACAATCTTACGCGAGTGGTCGACGATCCTGAACCCTGTTATGTTGACTGCTCCATACTCTGTGACTTCGTTTTCCCAGTGATCGTCCATTACCTGTATTGGAACAAGATCTGTAGATTCGATGGATCTTTTTTAATACTTAATAGTCGGTTGTACCAATCATATTTAACATTAACTTTTACCTGCACAGAAACGCCATATTTTCTAGAGGCGCACAGTTCGAATTCAAGTTGACTGGTGCAAAACACCCTCAATAGCCCTTGGGTATCCATGAAAATATTATAGCGATCTAGTTGCTACTTTTGAATACCACATCATTATTTCCTTTAGAAAAGCATTACCTAGCCTAGTTCAAAAGGGGGAAACACTTTTTACCTGCTACCTGCCTAGTGAAATATTTTATTCAAAGGAACAAAATTTGGCCAGTTGTCATCTATTCGTTTAAACTTCGCAAATAAAAACATCTATAGGTATAGGTAGAAATCAGTATTTTGGTATCGATATGAGACCGAATATTTATTTACGTTGGTGTACCTAAACCGAAGATTTATTTAGGATTAGAAGATCGAGCGCACGTGTCAATATCGACATATACCTGCATACAATGTAGAGAACTGTTATTTGGGTTATATAGTAGCATCCTCTTCCTGATGTATTTCTGTAATTTCGTAAAAAACATCTACTTATTTGTTTGAACGATGTTTTGTTTTATTAATTTTATAAATATGAAAATAAAAACGAATTCAAGTTAACGTCAAAAAATATTGATTGGGTGATGCTTGATCGAATATGTTCCCGTACTTATATTAAAAGTATATTAAAAATGTAATATAATTATTAAGAACAATATAATTTTGAATTGAATAAGAATATAATGCCTGAAAGCAATTACATAGCCTCTAAATAGGTAATAGCATAACTTCCAAATTAAAAGTAGGTACTTAAATTTTAAACTACTTTTTATTTCGCATAAACATTTTTATGAAAATATTTGTTTGTTCAAGAAGGATTTTACTACAGAGGTACAAAGCTTTAATGCATTGTATTTATTGTGTGTCCTTCTATACAAAATATTCTGATATATTAAAGAATGTGAAATGCAAAGGGCATCTAGTCTATTGTACGGTTGTAAGTCTTGCTGTTGGCACGAATAAATCCTATTGATACGCACGTCGTCCTCCGTTCAATCACTCTGTGTGGTTATATATTAGAGCTATGTGGGAGCAATGGGGCATTCTTAGGCGAGCACTATTCCGATAACCCAGTACATTGTAAATCCGTTGTTAAGGAAAAACCAAACCGAAACCCATAGAGGATTTTAACGCTGACGTAAGTTAACGTACGTCGATATTTCAAAAAAAAATCTACGTCGTTCTGCCTTGATCCGACAACGGAGCGGAAAGAATTGAGCGGTGTGGACTTATTTGCTCCCCGTTCATCCATAACAACCAACCTATATACTAGAACAAATTCCCCGCTAGAATCTTCTTGGCTGTGCTCTATCACACTCGGTACACAAATTTTATATGAATCTTTATACGAATTTCCAATCAGCTCCGCTCGTATTGTTTCAAAGCGGAGTGGAAATTTCGATCATTCTGAATTGTAAAATGGAGATAAATAGTCAAAGTTTGGGATTAAACTTATATACCGCTGGGTATTTTATTTCATTATAATATCAAATATAAACCTACCAGTCCACTTAGCATGTAATGGTAAGTGCGTCTCCCCAACTGCACTTTCCTGACGTGACTGATTAGAATATTCTTCGCGTTCTTCGTGTTGCAGTCGAGAACGATCCTCTTGTTACCCCACCGGTCATGTTGTTCCAGGGTCAGTAGGAAGTCAATGGCATCTGTTGCGTTGTTGATACGCTTCACCATGATTATCCGGAATGCGGTGTGACCAGGCTGCATAGACTGGTAAAGCTGCTGGAGCCGTAGAAGACCTGATTTATGTAAAAGAAATAATGTCAAATTCGAAATCATAAATATTTACTCTAATTTCTTTAAACAGTGATAGTGATAGTGATATTACATCCCTTAAAAATATAACATGTCGTTCAAAATATTATGTACGTCATATTTTTATAAAAATGTTGGCGATACATATGTTAATATGCCCTTCCATCGGAAACCTTGTCTTAAGCCACCTTTTTATTTAAAAAGTTACCAGTGGTTGTTCGAAATATATTTTTTAACAGACTCTCAAAGTGCCTTTTAAAAAATATTGTTATTCAGATTACAACTCATACCTAGTCCTATTTTCGGCCTCAACTTTTTGAGTGCATACGAATTTAATTAAATTAAACGTCCCTAAAACAAGCAAGACGAAAATGAAAAAATACAGAGAAAAAGTTTTAGTTGGCTGACAATAAAATATACAAGAAATTAGATTGATTTTTAACAACCTCTTGCTAAAGTTGTTGCTTGGTCTATAGATTTATTTCCTGTCTCCATCCTATCCTACCGGAGATAATAGATCTAAACGCATTTGCTTATTAAAATAAATAGTGGGTAAGTAGCGGGATAAATACGAATTCAGAATAGATTAACTATTATTGTGATTATGGCACAAACAGTCACTTGGTAATAGACATTTGACCACCCTCATAATGCCACGAAGTTGAAATTGATCATTCGTTTGGCTTCCAATTAGTTCTAATGAAGCACCGTAATATCTGACCAATCGCACAACAATATTAGATGGCTCGACCATTACCAGTACATTATGTTTTTTGTATCTAATTGCTAACGATATAATGCCATTAAATCTTGGTATGTAATGTTTGATGTGGAACTCTAAGAGATTCCACACCAACCAAATTGTGGCTAGTTTAAGTTAGATTCTATCGGCACAGAAATAAAATTATGTCATCGAAAACATGCTGTAAAAAACCCAAGTCTCGCAGCTCAGTTTTTTTACCGGAAAAATTTGTGAAATCCACGTTACCATGTCGACTAATTTATTTAGTTCCTACTTAAGGAACCTACTGTCTTAAGTTATTACGCAAGTTATTATCTTATCAATATTAAAAATCTTTCAGGTTTTAAATAAACAGATCGACTTGGCCATCGCATGAAAATACAATGTATCTTACAAGTAATATATATTTATATTAGACTGTTTAGTCTATTTCGAAATAGGCCTGAATTGTCTTCGAGAAAAGGATGGTACGGCCGTGCTTTTTTTGCTCGACTTGCGCCCCCGCAAGCAGCACTGCCCCCAGATTATACTAAAGTAAATATAATAGATTATTTAACTATTTAGTTTCACCCTATTATATTCACCAGATATCAGTCCATGGATGTTGCATGATGTGGCTAGTGACATATGGCTTTGCAGCTAATAGACACCAATCGTATTCCCAAAGAGGGTTCACTTCACACGGTCCGACGTAAGACCAAGAACATGAATGAGATGTTTTTTTTACAGTGACTGTATTTTTATGGCAGCGTCATATGTGAAAACCTCCGCGAATCCGCAAGGGTGAGAGACAGAGAGAGAGAGTTTAGTAAAAATTGAGCGATACCCAAATGTAAATAGGGACACAACGGTCACAAGTCCCGGGGCAAGCGGGACGTGCCGCGGGTCGCAACAATGGGTGATCCCTGCCCCTGTTGATATCATAGCAATTTCTGGACACATGACTAACTTGTGCAGAGAGATAAATCACGGTGATGAGATTACGGCAAAAGGTAAAATATCAGCGGCGTACCGATTAAAATCAACACCACGTTTAGTAGTAGAAAATTCATATGGTTTATATGTTTATATTCATACGTGTTCGGAATACATATACACTTTACTATGATTACACTAAGTTTTGTCTCCTTTTTTAACTTTATTTACACTGACCTTTCAATTCACATTTAAAAACACACATGGTCAAATGGTGGTCAAATGATCAAACTAAAGAAGCTCCTTCTTTAGTTTGACCACATATGGTGTGGGCACACCAGATGTGGTTAAATGATCAAACAATTAGGCAACACTTAGTATTAAATATTTATGAGAAACTGTTAGTTGAATTTTAATTACTGACTACATTTTAAGTTTCTACAATTTCACATTCTATTAAGAATGTGAAATGTAGAAACTTCTTTTCAATCAGAAACATATTTTGCCTCATAATGATATCGCAAAATCAATTTATGTAAATAATGATATCGAAAATATGTTTCTGTATTTTAACAAAACGAGATTTGGGCGAAAACTAACATCACATAATTATTGCATTTGGGCAAGATTTTAATTCAATGTGTTTGAAGAATTTGCGCACATCTCTAAACGATTCAAACGATTAATCGTATTTGTGCCTTCAAGGCAAAATATAAAACATCAAAATACCTACAAGCAAAACTTACAATGCCAACTTTTAAACTGTTACTTGGGCCTACTCGGAATTGATATAGATCGTTGCTAAGCTCAAACAAACAGTATCCAAAACAGTTTCCCTGTTAGGAGATAAATGTGCGGACGGAATGTGGTGAAAGTTTGCCCGCGACGGAGTGCGACCATGTGCTACTGTGACCCTTGAGGTTTTCTACTGGCGATAGACTAATGGCTTCTGACGTCAGCTGTGCCCATGCATGGGTTTACGCCCAGTATTTTTGCCATTCATGTCCAAAAGGTTCGGCACAAATGTAACTAATAGATGGGTTTGCAATGGACTTTACGGGAAGGAATTGAGAAATTATCAGACGAAAAGCCATTTATGTGCCTCTTATAAAGATGTCTATGCGAGTTTTCAAGGGTATGAATTTGATGTAAATGATCATATACTTCTAATATTAAAGTTTGGATTTGTGGTGTAAGAATGTTTGTTACTCAACCAGGAAAAATTAATATTACATACATTTACGGAATTATTTATTTAGGACACGTTTGTGAAAGATCATTTAAATATTTTTTATTGAGACTGATAAGAAAATATATTACAATAAAAACAATATTGTTTCTGTACTCTACAATTGTATTAGCGACTGATTTGTTTCTATTACCAGTTACAAAGATTTCTGTAACTACTTTGCTGGAAACAGAAGTTACTTGTCATTACAAGCTTTATTATGTGAAGTGTATAAATACGCTAGGATGCGTTTGATTATATTATTTGATTTGTTTGACATAAAATATGATTCGTGATACAAAATTAAGTTTTTATTACATAATTATTTGAGTTCGTGTTTACACACGTAAACAAATAAAATACAAAGACCTAATCTTCAATAACGAGGCACCCATTCACCAATATTTACGTAATATAATATTAATCTCACCGCATATAACTAAACGAAATATTTTGCAGTTTTAAATTTACTTGTTCAAAGAGCATTAAATACTGTACTCAGGGAATTCTCTCGAAACTAAAGTAAGGCTATAATTGTCGCTCGCGGAAAGAGAAGAATTTAAGCCTTTTGATTGTCTAGCTGACAGGACTGCGGTTTGCTAACCTAGAGCTGAATCATTTCAAAAAGCCTCTTTGAAATACGATGATTAAGAGCGATCTTAGTTGACAGCTTAGGTTACACCAGTCAACTTTGACTCAGCTCGGAAAATCGCAAAGTACGCCATTTTGCCTTAATAATAGCGTCGCGCAAGTGAAAGGTAACCATAAATACATATATACTTAACTAACTGATCCCCGTGGAGCTACCCGCAAAATTATTCAAAAAAGCATTTATGTTTTAATACACAGTAGCACCATATTTTTTACAAAGCGTCATTGACTGAGTTTTTGAATACGGGAATTTGCATATTCACTGAAATCCCTTCGTGCTCAATACAAAATTTAAAAAATCTATTTCAGAAAAAATGGCCCAGCCTTTTGAGCGTGAAGATGTGTAAACATACTCACAAATTTTCGCCTTTATAATATTATTGGGATGCGTAGCCAGTTGTAGTGACTTGTGTGGACGATTTAAGATTTTATATTATCTAAGTAGCAATACTTTTATCTTAAAATCGCCTACACAAGTCGCAATTCGCGTATCTGCACCTGGATGGGGTGCAGATAAGCAAAAGATAAAAAATAGCAGTCATTTCCTTTTCTATTCATAGACTTTGTTGCTGTTCTGTAGCACTGACAGATTGCAATCGGTTTGTGTACATTTATTGCAATTATTGGTTGAGAGCAAATCGAATAAAGTTAATTTGTATTCATTAATTAAAATAATAACGCGTATACATGATTGGTCTAGAATATTTTGCTTTTAATCATTTTCATTATATAGAATAATGTTTCCCGCTGTCTGGCGGTCCCTATGTACGTTTAGATTATTCTTAGAACTACGCAACAGATTTTTATGTGGGTTCTTTTTCGATCGAGGCAGGTTTATATGTAGGTATATAGCATGCATAATATTGCACCTGTGTGAAAGTTTGGCTGGTCGAACTGTAGATAAAGTAAACGTACTCCGGTAAATATATAAGGTATAGTACTCATATTCCTTACGGGGTAGCCGGGCAAAGCTTAGACAGACTCTGAAATAATCATTATTAGCGTATCGACTCGGCGAATCATATTAATGACCAATAATAAGACGTCACCAACACAGCATTCTCTGTGGATCCTTTAGCGTTCAAGCGTGTGCCATGATATATATAGGTATATAGGTACCACATGAAAGCAGTTTCATATATACACATTTGAACATATTTTATGAGCTTCAAAATAATGACAACTTTGCAGAATCTCTAATAGGCCAAGTCCACACCAGTTCATAGTCGGTTAGCATAATATTTTTACAGCAATTTAAAAATTCATTTTGTGCGAACAATCCGTGTCTCACTTTCGAGCGTAACGACGTCGTTACAAGGGCGCTGATCACAATAATGCCTCGGTTATTATGTCAACTTCAAGTTTTACACTTTTCAACGTTTTGTTTGGCGAACATATTGTCTGAGTTTCGGCGAACTTTTGAAATTCTGCTTTATAAAAATAATGATTTTTGGTCAAGTTTAAAACACTTTTATGGTTGCTGTAACCACATCAATTCTAACAAACATCATATTGTTGTAGATTAATTAATAAGGTATCCTTTAATTTCATTGAGGTCTTCATTATATTTAATACTAGCTTTTTCCCTATCCTTCGCCCGCGTGAAATTCATAGCAAAATCTCAGTAATTTTTTTATCGCGTACTCTGCAAGACTGGTAAACATATATGATTCAAATTCGCATTTTTTTCTCATCTTTAGTTCAATTTTCTGTTTCTCGCTGCGTGTCTCGTCCCGCAAACTTGTCCAATCCCGCTTCCTGCTATATAATGTAGATATCCCGCACCTACATATTGTGCCATCATGTTTTTTCGTTTAAGTGCCAATTTTCAGCTTTTTATCTTGAAAATTTTATTAAGTTAAGTCCCATGCAATCGTTCAGCCCCTTTTTGAAGGTGTTTTCCAAAAATCCTCTCTTACTGCTCACCTACATGCCTAATTTCAGCTTACCGCCCAGCAGTTTCGGGTGTACGATGTCTGTCAGTCAGTCAGTCACTCAGTAACTAAAGAGTTTTATACTGACATATTGATACATACTGCGTTCACCCTCTTCTGTAATCCTCTCTCACTACGCAAAGGATGGCTGGAAGAGATTGCTTAGCAATAAGCCATTAGTCCATATGTGTTCCTAATATATATATATATATATATATATATATATATATATATATATATATATATATATATATATATATATATATATATATATATATATATAATATATATATGTGTGTGTCCATATGTATGCACAATTGTATTATTTTGTAGGTACTAATATTGTTTTATGGGCCATAAATATATTTGGTATTGTATTGTAAATTTAGTTTTAATAAAGAAATAAAGTAGACAAAGAAAAAGTCATATCTGACAACTGATAATAATTTTTGTATGAATACGACGAAAATAAATAAAATTACCTTGTGCACATAAGTATCAAGTAAAAATCTTACTTACGTTGCGCGCTCTGCGTTACACCGAGAGCCGCCGCCGTCTCGCGTGACGTGTTCAACAATATAAAAGTATTGAGATACCTTTATAATTCTCATTCCTACTTAAAATAATTCGGCGTGCGTATTTTTTAATTTCACGACATTTCAGAATCTATTAATGCAATTTAGTGCTGTAAAGCACAAAATTTATCTTCGTGAAATTATCTTGAAGATGAAATATTCTCAATACTTACTCAATACTTTCATTTTAATTTACAATATCTTTTTACATATAAAATGCCTTATAGAGACTTAATTTATAAAATATAGATAATATTGTGTCGCGGACTTTTTATGTATCTACTAAAAAGCTATATTTTTGTGATACATGACCAAATAGAGACCAGTTAGATGACCAAAACTATATTTTCGTCATCTATATCAGTAACTAAGTATATTCCATGAAGAATTAAAAAAATATATCCCATCACAAATTTGGCATTTCTTCAATTATATATATGTATTGATGATGATGATGATATTGATAGGTATGTAACGAAAAAATTGTCAGTTGATGATTTTGTTCTAAAATTGAGTTGCAATATTTCACACGAATTAACACTTACTAAGGATCCGCCCCGGCTTTGTTTTGGTAAAAACATAATAAACCATATACCATCCTCAGGAATTACACTATGATGAAATGCACATTCACAAGTTCATGAAAATTAGTGTAGAATTTTTTGAGTTTACATGATACTCGTAGACAGACAAGCGGCAGATTGGCAGATTCGTTTTATAATTTGTAAGAAGACCATTATCGCATGAGTTCTCACATTAAATTCGGCCTATTCAAGAATTACTACTGCAATAAACATTTCTAGCGAATCGATTTGCTAAATTTGTCTGTGGTTCACGTCATCCCCATTTCTTCAGCAATTTCCTACGACGGGATATTTTTTGTTCGTTTCCTCTCTTTCAACCCTATATTCCAATATCCTTGCTTATAGGTTACAAATTGGATTAGAAAGACGAGGCCTGGTGTCTTAGTGAAATTGATTTTACGAGAAACATTTTATCTTGACAAACTAGGAAACACAATTTGTTACTGTATTGCTTTCTACAAATGCTTTGTTATTGAATTTTTCTATTCCTGACACTACTTTAGCGAAGTTTGATAGGAATCCCCCATGTATTTCATCATCATTCTGATGTAATAATATAATCAAGTTTCAAAGCGAAAAGACGTCTGAAAAGACGGCAATTTCGCTTTGAAACTTTAATGAAATAGTTAAATCAATTATTGAGTCATCAAATGATAAAAGAATTGCTCATTGCAAAGAGCAATACCTTCCTGCTCTCAGTTTGAAACAAGCTCGCAGAAGTCATGGCTTGGAGACCGTCCAATTATAAATTAACTTAAGTCTAATTTGGCCCACTATGGCGCAAAGGTGCCATTTGGTATTATTTTACCTTCAGCAATATATTAAAGTCTACTTCTACTTGCGGGTTCACGTTTTAATTGCTAGTTGGAAACATTTAACGAGGTAATTCCATCTTTTATACACCTAGGGCTATAGTGGAAATGAATCATGAATTTTTGAGGTCTTCAATCTAAGAGTTCTAGGAGCTGCATTTTAACTTTTTTTCTTCTTACAATAGGGAGTATTACTTGTACTATGTATATATGTATACTAGCACATTTATTCCGCAAGAGTACAGCACTATATGTTAGGTACACAAAAGCTTTTTGCTATGTCGATTAAAACATTTATTTTAGAGTACTTTATTAATCCTTTCAAGTAAGCATTCGTTTGTGAAAATATACAACAATGTAGCATATTCGAGTGCTGAAATATTGGGAAAAATCGTTTCCTATAAAAATTTTTCGAAAACTATGGGATACGCCTTTCGTTATTAAATATACAAGCCATTAAACGGTCGAAAAAAAGCTCGGAACACTTCACACGTGAAGACTTATTAAAATATGGACTTCATACAGGTAAGATCTTCAGTCAAAATCAAGTTCAAATCAGTTTATGACCACAACTGACCAAATAATTCAGAATATAACCTAAAATAGTGTTATTACTTTAAGGATAATCCACTAAATCCTTCCTTTTTCCTTGAAACTCGCACTACGATTGCGTAGAAGGTGTTTTTGTCATAAATCTGCAACAATATTGAAAATTGACGCTTTTTCCCTCCATTGGCAATGTTTGTGTACCTTAGTTGTACTAGTAGCGCCATCTGCGCTAAGCTTTGCGTAATATGCCTATATTCAAAACCATAATAAATTTGTGGATTGACAAAATAATTTCCACTTTTGTCTTTGACTCGGAAATTTTAGGAGGATACTGTAAAGTACAAACAAATTTACATATATAAGGGCATGTAATTTAGAGAAGCTTTAATGATAGAATATTAAATGTGTCCATGAGAACGGATTTAAAATATTGTATTAGAGCTCAAGACCGACGCACAGTACACAAATGATGCAGAAAATTGCAAAACCATTTTGCCATTTCTAATCGTAATAGGATTTTATGTCCCGAATGTTTCTAAAAAACTAATGCAGTATTTTTTGTTAACAGCTAGTTAGTTCATTTGTAAAAAGGTAAATAAAAATATAAAAATTTAATGAGTGAACAAATGAGTGTTTTATCCCAAAATAAAAATGGACTACACATGTACCCCGCGCGCCCGTTGAAGGAAGGAAATATAGCGCGCGCATTCAAGTGTTAATGGATAAACCCTGTTATTGATAAAAAGTTAAAACTGTAAATGATAGATATTTTGTCTCTTTCTATTAATAGCAAATATTATAAATATGATAAAACATATGATTTTACCTCGGTAAAAATAATCACAGCAACAAAAGAGAGCAAAATGGCTACAAATTGAGCAACGCAATTCACGTCAAAAGCGAGTTAGGGAATTCTTTCAAGTCAATTCTCAGAATCCAATTGAAAAGAACTGTAAACTGGCAAGGAAGTGGCCTCAACTATTTTCTATGTGACCCGACTTCACCGATATTTTATTTTTCTTGTTCTTGTACAGATTTTATTGACATAATTACACTACATTGTCGAACATTATTATTTGAAAAAAAAAAGTTTGTTTTTTGTTGAAACCTTGCATTTTTAAGATATGAAGGTAGAACGGAGTCCTTTCTATCTTTATATTCAAAATTTATTTTAAACATAATTTGTATATATGACAACTTTAGGCGACTGGGACTGCAAAATATTGCGACCATCATCCCAGTCGTTAAGAAAATATAACCGCATATTTTTCTAATCAGATGAAGCGAAGTTTTTATATGTGCAGATCCATAATATAATAAAGTATATTACTAAATGCAAATAGAAAAAGTCTTTCAACGTATTTTAATTCAAAACTTTTCATTAAAATTATTATACTTACATCACTTACTGACGTCAAAAATGTAGATATTTACTGTCGACTTCAAAATCATAATCAAATCATTTATTCTGAAAATTTTCCAGTGCAGCAATTATTTTTCCAATTGATTTTTAACATAGATAAAAGAAATATATGATTTTTAATAATTCAATTGATAACGAAAACAAAATTAGCCGGAGATTAGGTAGGTATGCTTTTTTTAAATTTACATGACATTTGTATTTTTAAACTAGGTATTTTTTTTAATTTTTTTATTTATTTACGGCCAATATTAAGTGGCCTTAGTTTTAGCATTTTTATTACTATTAAAATATATTTATACAAAAAACTTATACAAACGTATAGACATAATATATAAATTGTAGATTTGTTATGAGATTACTGCCATGCTTGGGCATGAATTTATTTTAATTACATGTGGTACATATTGTGTTTATATATAGCTGTGCATATAATGTAACTAGAACGGTAGTGGAGTCAGCGAAGCGGTGCAACAAAAGTTTCCAACTTCACCGCTGCGTGCCGCCGAGGTATTATGAAATAAATGCTGTGTGTTTAACCTGAAATGAATGATATTCTCGATTCTAGATACGATAGATCAACTTAGCTAGGGAATCTAGAATCTCAACTAAAATAACTTACTTCTTTTTTAACTTACTTCCTTAAGATTTAGTGGTAAATATTTTTAAAACCTATTTTCGATACCTACCTAGTAAACAATTTTTTATCTTATTTGTATACATAATAAACTTTAATAATATGTACCTGTGCACAATACGACACAATAGGAATCTCTAAAATTCGTTATTATTGTAGCATTGTGCTAGAACACTGTGAATAAATAAATAAGCAAAAAACTATAAACTAAAAATAAAGCAAATTTATTAAAAACGAAAATAAATCTAATTATATACATGATTTACATTTCTATAGGTCGGTTAACTAATTTGTACTCGAGACAAGTATCGAGTACACATCTCGACCAATCAGCGCTCATCACGCATGTCTTATTGGAACATGGAACATGATCAGTCGATAGATTTGTAGGTAATGGCTCCGAAAATTATAATTATTATTACTTAACTAAAAATTTAAATACGACATCAATATTCCCTCGTGGGTGAGTTTCTTATTCGATTATTTTTATTCTAACTATTGTAATATGTTTTAGTCTCTTTTCTTTCTGGAAAAGTAACTTTATTTTCTTGATTGTAAACTGGCCAAGCCTCTTGTGTCCCCTAAATTTCCTACGACATTTATATCCGTCATGCCTGAAGCTATTGTTCTGCGCTTTCCAGGATATAAACACCTACTATATACTATATCCTATATACCTACTACGGAAGGAAATTGTGCTACTTACCATATAACTGGTTTCAGCAAGTCGGAGAACCGACGCTGCGTCTATTAGCTATCAACTTCCTCATTTGAACGGCGGTTCCCAAGCTACTACTACCAAGATCTACGTGACTGGATGAAGACTGAAAGACTTCAGTCTATGAGTCATTGTTAGTAACAGACGTTACTAACAACTCGAAATAAAATTTCAGTTATTATTTTATCGCGTACTCTAAGACTAGTAAAATATATTTATTACTATGATTCCAATTCATGTTTTTGTCATCTTTAATTCAATTCCCCGTTTCCCGCTACGATTTCCGCTACGTGTCTCGTTCCGAAACTTGTCCTGCAATGTCCGCTACGTGTCCCACTCCCGCTTCCCGTAACCTTTCTTCAAAAATAATAAAGTTTCGCATAAATGTACACCCCTACATCATTCCCCTAGAGATGCAATTTTTAAAATGTATATTTTTAGTTTATAAATTACCAACTACAAATTTAAATTTTAAAAAATTATGTGTCTGATCAAAATTGACGAAGTTTCATACAAACTGGCAACCCCTATTTCACCCCCTTAGGGTTGGAATTTCGATATATCCTTTCTACTTCTGGGCCTCAGTATTTTTTGAGATTTCGTGATATTTCGGGTGAGTGATTTTCGCTTTTATAGATAGTAGATTGGGCTAAACACTCTATAATACTAATACATAAAGTAGAAAAACGAAAAATATAAATTTATTTCAGAATAAATTATATTTAGGTGATTATATTTTGATTTTATTATTAGTAATATTAAGAAATGCGTTACATGAAAATTTTATTGCAGAAAAAAACCATTTAAAAAGCGTATTAAATGACATCGCCGTTACTACGTTCTGTAAGCTGATACTTGACCGTCAGCTTAGTGTGCTCTGTGTGTTCCGCTGTAACTTGATATTTTGATAGAATAGAGGTACAAAGCTTTCTAGCTGAAGGATCATAGAATTCGGTTGCTAAAGGCTTCCATATTCCCTTTTATTTCTCGATTTTCCTCGACGTACTTACTCAAAGCTTTCAAGTGACGCCTTTATACGACTGATATAGTTATCATACATGCTTTTCTCGGTAGTCCTCTTACGCTAGAATCCCATTTTGGTGTCACGTAAATAAATATACATTCCACAAAGTTGATTTATTAAAAAGTAACGTATTCAAGAAATTGTGATTCAAATACGGCTGAACATTTTTAACAAAACTTAAATACCTACCTACGTATTTCAAATGTGGTTCAATTTTTTTTTACTTGGAGTAATACAACTCAAAAACAAATTAGAACTAGTTACTGAACAAACAATATTTTCTTTACGAATACTATCAAGGTGTAGCAATAATTACCTCAATTTATGGTAATCCCAACCCGATTCTCACGCAATAGAACTTTTTCGTTCAAACTCATTGTACAGTAGAATAATTATATTCTATTATAAAAGTGCGTATATTTTCAAAGCACCATTCGAAGAATTCTCATTCGAACTGTCAAGGCAAAGGAAGTATAGACAAGATATTGCATTACGTTTGAACGTTTTTAAAAAAGGTTTGGCAGCGTTTGTCGCAACCGTCTAATATTCATATATCCAATTAATATTCTCCTTACATATGAAATTGGCGTTTGGTATAGGAGGAACAAAAAGTCGAATATTTTTTAATATACTGTATTTATTTAATTAAAGTAAGAACCATTATTTTATCTATGCATTTTTGCCATATGGTAGGTAGCTCATTGATCCCTTTACTAAAAAAAACCATTAGGACGGGAATCAATAAAATCTTTGAAGGCTGTTTGGGCTGCCCTATCGGAGTTGAATTTTTTCCCTTTGAAGAAGTTATTGAAATTTCGAAAAAAATGGTAATCTGTTGGAGTAAGATCAACGCACAACCGTGCGTTGTCGTGAAGCAGCAGTGGCGTGGAGCGATTGACCAACCTCGGTTGTTTAGCAGCTAGCTTTTCCATCATAGTTTGCAATTGCTGACAACAGACGTCTTCCGCAATCGCCTGGCAAAATTTGAGAAAACTGTAATGAACGACACTGGCACTAGTCCACCAAACGCTTTTTTTGAGTCGCACGATTTGCACGATTTGGCTGGCTGGCCAGAGTCCAGCCATTGCGATAAGCGTTTCCGATTGTCGAAGAGAATCCACTTTTCATCATAGGTAATGATTTGATTTAAAAACCTTTATTATTGTGCCGGTTAAGTAATGTAAGGCAGCAGTCGACACGCGTTTGCCGGTTTGCTTCTCTCAATTTTAAGTTTCTTAATCTTCCCAATTTTCTTTAAGTGGATTAAAATAGTTTTATCTCTAACACCGAAGCCTGAAGCTAACTCGGACGTGGTTTGCGATGGATAACCTTCAATTCTTCATTATCAACTAGGGTCTCCGGCCGTCCACAGGGCTTGTTCTGCAGGTCGAAATTTCCAGAACGAAAACGTTGGAACTGAAAACGCACTGTTTTCTTTTGCGATACGACCGCCATATACATCATTAACCCTTCGAGCCGTTTCTGCAGCACTGGTGCCACGGTGGAACTCGTACTCGTAAATAACGCGATATTTGTTTTTCATTTTGTAAACTGAGATACGCAAACAGAAAAATGTGAAGAAAAAATCAAATGAATAGCGGTTAACGAAACACAAATACATGTGTAAATAGCTGTATAAATTTGAATTTAAAATTCTTAACCTAATAGGAGAAATTTGTGATTAAAGTGGCCAGCACAACAAAACGCCAATTTCATATGTAAGGACCTAATATTATACTTTATTATTATTCATTTGGCAATATATGGTAACAAAAGTTAATGTTTCTTTAATATGATACGTAATATATTATAACTATTGCGTACTTAAGAAAAATAATTATGTTCTAAATTTCAAATTTAAATGTTTCGTAAAATAAAATAAAAAACGGAATGGCTTATTTTTGCTTTCCCTAGGTGACAACGTTTCTTGTGATAAACATGTCATTCCTTCACAATTCGAGTATGAACTTTCATCTACTGGTCCACAGCACTCGAAGCGTAGGGGTTAGCGTTTCATTTTTCATCATCGAAATGATTCGAAGTGAGACGCAGCGAACCAATGACATTATAGTACGATCGACGCTGCGTCACAATGGCGCAATTTGATTGGTCCGCTGTGTCTCATTTCGAATTGATTCGATAGTGAGAAATGAAATGCTAACCCACACTTTGCCCACGTGTGAGCAAATTTCGATTGTCTGTCTGAAAATTTTTACCAATGTAAACTTTTTTTGATTGCACGAGAGTCGGACCTCAGATTAAAAACAAAAGTTAACGTGAGTATAGTTGTGATGGAAATCCCGCGACCTATAAACAAAATTGTTATAATATAAAAGAATGAAAGTACATAGTATTTATTTTTTAAATGAATGGCCTCTGAGTATTTTTATCGCAAAATAAAGGTATTTTCTGGAATGTAAACAATTTAATTATTATTCATAATTTAGAACAAAAGCAAAAATGACAAACATCGTACTCCTTCAACATCGTTACTGAACGAGAGCGATCGAACAATATGAATTATAGAGAAATATTAAAAGGACAAAAAAAACACAATGTCATCGGCCAGGATGGCTCCCAACTTCGAGGTACAGCCGGCAGCATTGAGTGCTACAAAATAACAAAAGCGACGAAGCGTTCGAAAATTTAAGTATAAAAGTGCCACGACAACCGCACAACAATTGCTGCTTTTAAAATCCGTTCACTTTAAAACAGTTGTGAAAACAAGTTTGAGCCGACGCCTATATATTGCATTTCGGTAAATTCTATTTACGTTTTTCACAACTTATTTAACTTGCAATTGTAACTGTTCGCGTTATTTGAAATGAGTTATTTGAAGAACTTTAACTGAAATTTTGTATGTACTCGTTTAGTTTAGATGGCAATGTATTCTTACATTTATGGCATGAAATGACCTGATGGTGCACTTAGGAAGGCTACAGATGAGGAAACTTCTCAACAGTTATCAAAATTTTTAAAATGTGTTGAATGCAATAACGACTGTCTGTGTCTGTCTGTAAAAACATTTATTCGTTAAAGTGTTCTGGGTATCTAGAAGAAACAAAATATACTCGTACCAACAACACTGAATCGAAACAAGTTAGTTGTTAAACAGCAAAATTCTATATTAATATTATTTTGTGTGAATTAAAATCAAATAACGTTCTCTCAAAGGCTACGTAACTCATAAAATTAATTACGATTCGGATGACAAGGACCGCGATCGATAACTTTGAAAGGGAGCTTATTGTCGGGTTTTGGATTACAACATCATGTACCTCGGATTCTTGATAGTTCACTACTCTACAATAGGGTAGATAATTGTAAATAAATTGTACAATTTAGATAAACTAGGTGTATTTAAAATACTCAATCATTATTTATACATAAACTGTAACAATGAAGCTGGAAAATTTAAAGTTAGTTGCCACATCGGTTATTAAAAAAGAAAAATAAACCAACCTAAAAATCTAAAACTTTTTAGCATTTTTTAAGAAGTCATTATCATAAACGCAATAGTTAAAGTACATAGCTGTTGACGGCAACCAGAAAAACGCTTACTTTTTAGATTAGGGAGTTTCCTAAAGTAATTTTATTCGATTTGTTGTATCTACACAATTTTTAACTACCTATAAGTACATAATAAAGTTATATCCATTTTTAGACAAATAAACCTTTTTTTGTATAGTTAGTATGAAAATATTGTTGCTTGCTTTCAAACTTATATATAATCGGTATTTTTGTGAGCACAAACAAAACCAGTTTTACTATGAGTACTTATTATATTATGTCAAGTTTGATAGAAAACTCACATGTTACGCATCGTACTTAAATATACTGTATATGTGATACGGCTCGTATCACGGCAAATAGTATCACATTACGCGACATTCCCAAGTTACCCGCAGCGTTAGTCTACCTGTGACTACGCTTTGAAACTTTATTAATATAAAATATGAATCTTTGCACGTCCACAAATGTGTATTTTGTAAGACAATATAAACAACCCGTAGGATGAGTTACACCGCCGCTGACCTTTATACATGATGGCGTACTTTGCGGTTTTATGCACAGGTCAAAGTTAACGTCAAAATTTACTGCACTCACTATTGAGTTAGAAATTCTTTGTTGATAGAAAGTTTGCACTATTCTACGTCGCATAATAGAATCTTACATGACTCAACACGAAGTTTAAAAAATGGGTTAAGATGTATATTATCTGCTCATATCTGCTTAAGCTACTAAGACGACAACACTCCTTGTTTCTTATTTATTCGGGGCTACAACCACTCGAGCCTGGGTTGCGCGCGTATTTACGGCCGCTGCATAAATATCAATTTCCCTGTTATTCGCCATAAATTCACATTTTGATATAGCGGCTCAGAGTGGGACTCATATTCTTTTTACCTTAAATTACAGCGAAGTGGTTCGCATTTTGATATAAAACATAATTGTGTGTATATTTTTGTAATTTGATTTCACAAACAAATTACACTCTCTTTTGGTCTACTTATTGCGAAATGTCCCCAAAATGTCATTGACATAATAATATTATTATAAACAGATTGTTACGATCATAATGGAATTATTAAGCAAGATAAGTGTAACGATGACCATCTGTGACAATTTTGAGCAAATATGATAAATTAAATTTTAGAGTTGATTTTGGAATCATTTCATTCGATTTCTGTACTTGCCATAAAATAAAATCTATTTTAATTATTGTTACTGTACGTTATAGTACTGCATGTTGATTCCGCTTTTGTATTATCATTCATGAAATATGTCTGTACGTATGTTTGTATGAGTAAACAAACAAGACAAACATAAAGTTTGTTTTGGTAATTTGAAATAACATAAGTGTACTTTTTATCCCGAAATTCCTACATAAGCGAGGCACCGAGGCGCAGCGTGTAATTCATAATTGTATATTAAAATTTGAGAGTAAGTATATTGTTATTGTTTGTAAATGAACAACAAAGGAAGGGCTGATTTCCATTTCAGGGGTGTTCACTAAGCTGATTTTGTAAAATGAAGTATAAATCGATTCTTCACAGCCCGTGTGACAAAGGCTATACAAAATTAAATCCTTTCATGAGCTTTCTTTGTCAAATTCGTCTTGCCTTTTCTACTGATCTAAATAAGGGCCATCTGTTCACATTGTTTTTTTTACCTATCTTATTAACTAAAAAACGAAAAAGTTTTTTTTGTTTTTATTTCGGGTGGATTGCTTCTGTTGATTTCACAGTAAGTAGATAACGAAATAGAGCTTCCCAAAAAATATATAACAAATAAAACTGAAATTCTACCTATTTTGATCTCTCAACTTTCTAACAAGCTGATCAGTCAGCTAAATTAGATTTGTATAGAAAATATTTTAAACTATCGTCTCCCAAATAAACCGTTTAATCATCTAATCAACTTTGTGTAGAAAAATATTAATATCACAATCAAGTCTTTGTTATTCCAGCTTATTGTAAAAATTTAGTAAAACAGTATCTCGTCTCCCTTACGGGATAGACAGTTATGAGTTCCGAAACTAGAAGGTCCTATTTATGGTCGTATGACGACGAGTTCATTGGTGGAATTGAGATTACAATAAAGAAACCTTGAATGACTCTAACAATTTGCGCAGGAAAAGTTGGAAGGAGAGTTCCAGAGGTATTTTTTCTGGCATTCAATGTTTTCGCTCGCTCATAGACCAGTAATAAAGCATGAATATTTTAGTAGATGTTTAAAAACTGTAGGTGTGATAATTTTCCGAATATTATCATAATGGATACCAAAAAAGTAATAAAAATAAAACTGAGACTGGGTTATTAGTTTTGTATTAAGTACATAATGCGACCAGAATTTAGCATCTTAAGACCAGGATAAGATTAGTCATAACTTATTTCAAAATACGTTCACAGTTCACTGTGCATACTGAGCGACAAGACCCGCGCCAGAATAAATTGAATCTAGATAATATCATCCCAGCTTGAATGTTGATTTTATATCAAGACATTTTTAATATATTATCATGTTTTTATCAGCAATCTTTTATAACGTTATCTTTTTTGAATGCTTTAGACAATCCAAAGCATAAATAAAATATAATCGCATTTTATTCATATTGTTTGAAATAACGATAACCCATTTGTACTCCAAAATATTTTTTTGTATTTTTTATAAAAACTTCTTAAATTTTCGTTAAAAATATCATGTAATTAGGTAATAAAAAAGCTTTTATTTGTTTGCTGGTGTCCATAGACCTCGTGTTATTGTATATTGACAATATAATGTGATTGGGATCGCTCAAGCATGCTCGTCTGCCTATAAGTGGGCTACTATACATAGGAGATATTAAATTAAAACAAATATGGGGGATCTATGTAGGATTTTGTCTGCCTGTTATTATGTCGTCTGTACTGTATGTTTGTTCGGGCGTCTCGTAAAAACTACTGGATGGAATTTGATGCGGTTTTCACAATAGATGGTCTAACTTCAACTTTGTGTTATCGGTTTCGTCGCGATATGTTGCTTATAACTCGAGATATTTACAAATATAATATATATGAGCGATCACATGTAATATAATTCTATAGTAAAAGTATAAAAGTAATAAGCAAAATATAAACTGAAGTCATAAGATTCATCTGTTCTAAATTGAGCTAAATTGTAAACTTGCTTGCCAGCTACTGGTTAATGCTAGTGGCAGCACTGATATGTCAAAGTGACAGTTACCGTTACCTCTAGCTTACCCGTTTTACTCGCATAGTGGGGCACACCCTATGGAAGTAAAACGGGCATGCTGGATGTAGTCTTTATACATTTTACATTAGGGAAAAAATGTTTATTGTTTCAAATAAAAGAAGAGCTGAATTAATCGTAAAATACGTCGTCAATAATCACAATCTTGACAATAGTCTGACAATAGGATGCAAAGTAGAGAAAAACATAATAGATAAGCGTATGTACCTTGGGCTTTAACAATCAGTGGTATCTGAAGAAACTCGGCAAACGCTCCGGTGAGAGGTACATATTTCCGGCATTAACCCTTGGTCGAAATTATGAAAAAAAAAACTACCTTGATTTAATTATTGCTAAAAATAACTCAATGTAGAAAATGTCACCTACGTCTTTTTCCGCAGGATGACGGTGTAATAAATGCGAGCACCTAGTTGTAGAAGTGAAGTCATAATATGCAGCGCCGGTGGTCTTGCAATCTGCACGTAGGACTTTATGGCGGGAGGGAAACGCTAGCGCAAGATAAAAGATAAAATGAACAAGTGCAAAATTATTGCAACACCCGGGAAAATTTACCAGATTACGGTCCGTGGTTTAGCGATATACGTTAGAAATGGAACTGAGCTTTATAATTACGATAAATATCATTTTTCACTACTCAATTCCCACTGGCCCGATCGGAATACGATCCCTTTGTTGCTGAATTGTCTTTATTATCTTCTGGCTCAAAAGTCTACCTTTTGAGCCAGAAGATAATACCTTAATTTTGTAGAATGCCAGTTGCGTACCTAGTTGTTTTGTTGCTATTGTTATAGTAATGGCCCGTTTTCAGGCCGGCGAAGAAAAAGAAGGTGGAAGTGTTGTAGCGACAGAAGGGGGCCACGCTGACACCGATGATGAATATATTCACGACGATGATGCATATACCACTGATAAGTAAGAAGATTGTACAATGCAAACAATAAAACACTGAAATAACTACTGTAAATGTGAATAGTAATGTTATACAGAACCCGATTAATCTATTTATTACTGTGCACAGCTCTGAACGAGAATATGAAGAAACAGGGTCGGAAGGTGAACAACAAGAAGAAATAGATGGAGAAGAGGTAGAGTTGGAAGGTATTGATGAGGAGAACAGGGAAAGAATAGAAGAAGAACAGGAAAGAGAAGACCATGAGATGATGGAGAGTCATCAGAGAAATCATATAGGTAACTTTTATATCCAAGATTTATTTTAAACCTACTGAAATCAAATTTACGCATCAGTTTTGTAAGACCTCAAACACTGATTATTGAAATTATAGTAAATGAAATAAATAAATGTCGAAAGGAATGTAAACTTGAAAATAAACTAAAACAAGACTGCATTATATTGGAATAATGTTAGAAATCTGAGAATAACTCAGATGTTTGTAGACCAGTGGAGTAGTTAATTAAATCTCTATCTCTATTCACAAGAAGTCTAGCTTTTCGCTCAAAGAGGAACTCCGACATTAACATTTTGCAAAGAACAACTAATAATAAATATAATAGCAATGCCACATGCAATGACCAAAAGAATTACTGAATAAATTCAAATTTCTATACAAAAAAGTAATTCATTACACTCAAATCAGCAAACAAAATACAACTAAAAACGAAGTACTTGAAAATCAAAAATAAAACACTGATTTTTGAGAAATCGTAGTAAAAAAATAAATTGATTATCCATTACAAATCTATCGGAATACACTATCAGACAGTAAAATGTGAACACTGTTTTCAAATAGGAGATGAAAAGCCGAGTTCACTATAATTACCGCCAGCAATAAAATCGAGGTGGTTTTAAAATCTGCACGTAAAACTTTATGGTAGTTGGGAAACGTTGTTTGATAAAGACTTCATTTTAAATAAAATTTTAGTATTCCAGGCTTATATAGGCACCGTTACAAACATATTGATACAACTGTAAATACAAATCACGGGGAAAATAATATACTCTACGATGAATTTTTAATCCCATTTATTAATATCTATGCTTAGAATAATACACTGTCATCCAAATTAATCGCGTGGGCGAAATTTCAGTTCAATCGGTGAAGATATTTGCTTCAAAATTGAGTTATAAGATTCCACCCAAACATAAATACTTACATACATTGCCAGTTAAATAAAAGCTTGTAAAAATATCACCAGATTTCGTTTTCCATCTGCCAGATCAGAAATTCTAAACACGGCTAAAATTCCACGTTGTTTCCGTTAACACCAATTAAATCAATCAAGCTTTTAGCGATGACTGGAATGTTGAATCGTAACATGATTTTATTGATTTGGAATTCAGACTCGAGTTATTTCATTCAAAAATTGTATCGTGGAATTTAAAAGTATGTAGTGAACTCTAAAAGCAATACTATTTATATATGGTATGTTTTGGTATGTTTACGATGAATATGGTAAAATGAGAGAAATTCTCTTAATAATAATACGTGGTTCCATGCTGAGCCGACAGAACGTCGGAGCTCAATGAACAAACGGTAGGTACTTAATTAGTGAACAGAATGGAATACTTTAAAGTAAAATTTCATTCCTCGTAGCCACACCAGGTGAATATATATTAAGTACAGATTTTCAATATAGTGCACGTTATTCCCAAAAACCATTATTTTAGTAAATAAATCTTATGTTATAGGTGGGTGGAGCGAATTCATAACTCGCAAGCCCATCCCAAATGAGGTGTTCGGCTACGATATCATAAAATATTATTTATAACCACTCCAAAATGTAAGGAGTTTGATATAAAGTAAAAAAAGGCCAGGGCGGTATTTAGTTGCATAATATTTTATATTTTCGTTAGTTCAGCTATTCTTCTCGTAAATAAATGAATATTGCGAATTATCTGGAGATTGGACGCTATACAGATTTCTAACACAGTAGAAAAATGTTGGGCATATCGAACAGATTGCGTTAAAAATTATGTTACAAGTGTTAGATAGAGCTAACTGGCCGGTATACAACGAATCTTTTGTTTTACATGAAATTACCTCAAATTATATAGTGGTTGTTGGTGGTGCTTGTAATCGGTGGTGATTTACCATGTTCATTTCTAAATATGCACCCATTGCATCCTGGTAGTAAGTAACAATTGATAAATTAAATAGTACTTACCATCATGAGAGTCGTACATGTAAATAATTTCTTTCCATCCGTAATGTACTATAGTGTCAACAATAGCTCGATGGTAATCAGGTCTCATGCTTACAGCGTGGTCGATCAGGCCTGACGATGGTGGAATCACCTGTTTTAAAAAAAAAAAGTTTCTAAAATTAAAATTTTCTGAATGGTATAAAACTGTTTCTAAATATATATTTATTTTTAATTACAGCCACAATTTCGAATGTTTCAATAAGTTACCGAATGTTTTTGTCTGGCCTAATAATAAAACTGAATAATGTATAGGAATCTAAATTATTGTTCAGTTACAATGTTAATTGTGTATTAGGTTAGAGGAAAAAACGATTTATATGTATCCAATATTGTTGGTGATGCTACGTAACTGCAATCTAATCTGAACAAATTGTTTTCGTCAGTAGTAAAACAGAAATTGAATTAGAGTAATGACTGTCAGAAAAAGCCGACCACTCGACTTTGATACTGCAAAAATATAAAATTAGAGAGAGTAAGTACTATAATATAAATGGGTTGCACCAGACAACTTTGACTTTAACTTTAATCTGTGATGAAAAACTCAAGGTACGCTATTTTGTCTAAACGTCGGTGGCGTGCAGGTTCAATTCAACGTCAAAGTGACTGATACTCTCACCGGTGGATTGTACCGTCAACTTTAACGTGCCAGAAACTCAAGGAACGTCATTTTTTCCAAAGATCAGCGATGAGGCGCGCCATTTAGAATGAACTCAAATTTGATCAAATTTGATGGTGCAGCTCATCCTAAGAGCATAAATGTGATGGTTGAAGAGAAAAGGTATCCGATAGAGGGTTTTATTGTATCTGTTTTATATTCTGAATTACATACAGTTTTTATAGACAATTAAAACACAAAAACACACATTGTAACTGTCATGCGTTATTCATTTATAATAGATGTAAAAATATTGGACTTTTCTTCTACACTCCTTATGTTTTGTGTTCTCGTATAGTGAGTTCATTTGTATTCATCTAAACAGTAACCCGGCCGTGCCGTTTTTAGTGAAAGTAATTGAAAAAATCCCCAGCCAGCCCAAATTTTGCCAGTTCACAGGATCCTAATAAATGTAAGATGATTGAAACTATACTTTTTATCTTTTGAAACTTAAATGCTGCGATGGAATTCTCAGGCTATGTAATTGAATATAAATGTTGTAAAATACTCGAAAGTAATAAGATTTGCAATTTTAAATGCAACTGCGTAATTAGTACAATACAAAAGATCGATTGCTATTGATAGATAATATATATTTTTAGTATTTAACTTTATGTTTGTATGATTTAAAACAAGCATAAGAAAGCATTTTTTATAAAATATTCTTACCTTTTCTGGAAACCATGGAGTAACGAATGGCATTTGGAAGGTGTTGGTATACGAATGTAACGTGTCGAAAGATTCAGCTGTCACTGCGCCCAACATTGCGAAGACTCCGCGGGCGAACTGGTTGCATACTAGAACAAAATATATTGTGTTGGTCAGCCTGTTCTAAATACGTGTTCCGCAGAGACTCTCCAAAATTTTCGTAGACAAATGTTTGGTGAAATATCGCTCATATTGAAAAAAATTCGAAACTAAGAAAACCTACAAAGAGACTTCATAATCCCTTAGATTTATCTGATCTGTTGCTAATTGTGAAAAATTATTTCTGACTGAACGTTCTTAATCCTCTTATTATATAGTTTCCAGTTAGATAATAATATTGGCTGTAAAATGTCTTCCATTGGGCTGACTTTAAAGTGACAGCTGGTAAAATTGCCAGCCGTGTGTCCGTTTCTTGCATCGAGGTCACAATCATGGAATTAGTAATCCGTCGAAGTACTTACTAAATCCATGGTCACAATAAAACAAATATGCTGTCGAATTTGAAATTATACGAGTATTTTTGTATGTATAAAATCATTTTGTTGAAGAGCCCAATGCGATCTAAATCTATCCCTTATTTATTCCGGAAACTTAAAAAAATTCAAAAAATATTCTTTTCTTGTTTTCAAGAGTACTGAAGGTAAAGACGGATTAAATGGGACAATTCACTTTATTTTCAAGTTCATTAAATTCAGCTCCAGTGACAGGCTTTTAAGGTAATTGAGTTAGGGTGCAGTTACAACGGTCTCACAACGACTTTCTAAGACACAATTTTCTAAAGAATAATTTATTTCCTAATTTTGTTTTTAGTTTTTAAACATTAATTAGTTTAGTCCTTCAGTGTACAAATTAACGGTAGGTCTTGATTCTTAATTGTTTATCTAAGTAGATAAAAAATGAGGTCACCAGTATAAACACATAATTTTAATTTAAACTAAAAAAAATCTAACTTAAGAATAGCTTATAAATACTTATATAGTATAGTATAATACTTATATCTAAAGAAGGGAAAAATTTACCCCAATGATTGTTTTACATGGGAAATGAATGGATTTACTACATGCGTTTGATAAATTCACTAAGATAATATCTACAACGATTTACATCATCTGGAACTTTTGGAAATCAAGTTTCCATTGGAATCGAGTACAACTAACATTTGAATCATATTACCTGAGACAATGTTACAAACTGAAACATAGTTATAATGTAAACACATGTTTAGTGCAACACTATGTCACAAACCTCCAAGGAATTCTAATTTCTCAAACACGGGATAATTACATAGACATAGTAATATAGGCATAGTACAAGCATACTATTAACTAAACTGTTCACATAACGATGGTTGCGTAATCGAATGATATATATTTTATTGACACTTAGACAATTATAAGTACTATTCAAACTTCTCCCTCTCGCTCTCATCTGAGCGTTTTCCCAGTTACTGCCTCAGTCATTAAGCATCGCAGCCCAGTCCAGGTTACGCTTTCCAACTGTTACTATTGGAAAGCGGACCTGTATATAACCCTGTGAGTAATAATGTATCGCTGAACTTCAAAATGATATGAGTATTACGAATGGTTCGAAGAGAAAATCAAAGTACGCAATATGTGGAAACTTTAAATCGATTTATGTGCTAGGTAGTCTTTGGTCAAATAGCAACCAAAACATAGGTGATCCAACTGTCCGATTTCATGTACCATAGAGGAACTCTATGAAGCTAATAATAAACAAAGCGATAAGAGTTGACGACCTCGGTGGCGCAGTGGTAAGATTCTTGCCACTGAACTGAGAGGTCCCTGGTTCGATCCCCGGTCGGGTCATGATGGAAAATGATCTTTTTCTGATTGGCCCGGGTCTTGGATGTTTATCTATATATGTATTTATTATAAAATATAAAAATATAGTATCGTTGAGTTAGTATCCCATAACACAAGTCTCGAACTTACTTTGGGGCTAGCTCAATCTGTGTGATTTGTCCTAATATATTTATATTTTATATTTATATATTTATTTATTTATATTAAGAGTAAACTAAATAGCCGCAGCGATTCGAAACGAAGAAGACCAAAATGTTAGTTACGTTTTTTTGCGCTTACGAAATATATTTTATACCCGCCTTAAAGTTATATCACTTGGTAACATGATTTAGTATCCAACTCAAAATTCCTTCATTACGTAATTAAGAAAGATGATGCCTGAATAATGCATAATATCTGTATCTCGAAAGAAAAGTCATGAAATTTTTGCTATATTTTGTCTGTACTTATATAACATTTATTTTATAAACTAGTGGTCGTCAGAACTCTGCTCCTCCTATTCCTTCTTTCGTGGTAATGGTTTGCCATTGCCTTCTCAATTTTTCACATAAGTTAATCAACCAGTTACAGGTTTGCTCACGATGTTTTTCTTCACTGTAAGCTAGTGGTGGTCGATGAAAACTATTATTCACTAGTTTTTACCCCCGGCTTCACACGCGTGAATTTCATAGCAAAATTTCAATAATTTTCTTATCGCATACTCTGTAAGATATATAATTTAAATTCGCATTTTTTCTCATCTTTAGTTCAATTTCTTGTTTCCCGCTGAGTGGTTCGTCCCGTAAACTTGTCCAATCCCGCTTCCTGCTATATAATGTAGATATCACGTACCGTTTCCTACATATGGTGCCATCATGTTTTTATGTTTTTCGCGATGTGTCCCGTCCCGTTTCCCACTAAGTGTCTCCTTTCCATTTCCGTCCGTCTCCCACTCCCGCTTTCTGCAACGCGTGCCGTCCCATTTTTCAGGTCGTTTTACGTCCCGGTTTTTTATTAACGTAAATTAAACATTTTTTGTATATACTTACTGTTATTTACTACAAAAAGTAAATGTCAGTAAGAATTTTCTGCTTTTTATCTTGAAAAATATATCAAGTCCCATACAATGTTTCACTCACCCTTTTGAAGGTTGAGGGTCAATTATCAGAAAAATCTCAACCACGTTTCCAAAAACCAAAATCCAAATTTTCACGTCACTAACTTCAACGGTGTAAAACTTTCATATTAACAGTTTTTCACCTTTTTTCTTTCTGCAAAATTTTAAAGTAAATCGGCTTCGTGGATTGTTATTTTAATTTTCCTACAGGACCTACTCCTCATTTTCCGGGAAGAAAAGTCTAAAAGATGTTAACCCGGGATTCCGAGGTACTTTTTATTCATTATTAGATTTTCAATTATCTTACAGGAACTCAAGTTCCTGTAGGTATCTTAGATACATTTCATCCCGGTAAATTGTCAGCCATTTACCGGGATGAAATGTATCTAAGATGTTAACTAAGTACATTCCATGAAGGATTTTAAAAAAATCCAACGTAAAAATTTGACTGATTGATATTGATATTGATGATGAGTCACATTTGTATACAAACTCATGTAGCACAAGGCCACTAATCTAGACCTTTCCATCCAAAGGCGGACGTCTTACCCATTACACCACGTCCTATTCATCTCATTAATGTAGTAATAGTACTTACTCGACTACCGAATAGCAAATACTAACAAATATAGTTAAAACGAGACTAAAACTAGAATTAACCAATAACCTAAAGTACAATTTAAATAGAAATTAGTATTACTGAGATACATACGAAAATTTTGGGGTTTTGTATCCCAGCCACTCATGTTAACCCATACAAAGTTAGTTTGGTGGACATTAGCGGACAAAACGGAAACTTCACAAACTAGTTACACTAAAAATACACTTTATATGCGATATGCTAAACAGAATAATGTAAACTGTAATTGCTCTTCTTGCCTTAGTGAAGTTAGGTAAATACTTTTGTGGGCCACATTTAGAAGCATTTGTTTTGTAAATGTATATTAATAACTAATAATAATAAATGGACAATACTCACCGGCCCACACTAAGCACTAAACTTGTATCATGGGTCAGATTGACATAAACACATAATCAGGCACAAGATACCCAGATCCGCAAACAAATATTTGGAGTCACAGGGCAAATATTCGCCCGCGTTGGAAGCGAACCCGGGACCTGCTGATAGCGGACCGACGTGGTGACCACTACACCACGGAGGTCATCAATATTATTTAACTACGTGTTATAAATAGTAAATAAAAATTTTAAAGCCACGTTAACACTACAAATTAAAATAAACTTAATAATTTTTCCTAGAAAAAAAATCATAAAAGGAATTCAGAGCTTTTATTGTCTTTCTAAACGTTCAAAATCCCTATATCCCTTCAATTGGCTGAAGAAAAGTGTTTAGTCAAGTTTCCACCCGAACAAACATCGTTCTATAGAAATATACGACGCTTGTAAAATGATATTTGAAGCGAACGAGGAAAATCGATTTCTCGTACTGAATTCGGACATTCAACAGCCCACACTAGCACTAAGCTTATGACGCGGGTCAGGACCCGCGTCATAAGCTTAGTCGATACCACAGGGGTATCGGATAAACCGATACTATGGGAATCGTGATTATTCGGCCAAAAACTTTTCGAGAAACTTTCGTATACGGCAAAAAAAGTTTCATAATAATTTTATTGTAACAAAGAAAAAAGAACTTTAATTCAATTAATTTTGAAAATAAAACTAGTTACTACTGGTTTAAAGTTTCAACGGAATTACACTAAGACCGAAACGGCAGCCGGTCGGATAGGTATATATATTCGCCCGCGCTGGAATCGAACTTAGGACGTTCAGATGGGCATCTCGACCCCTACGCCGCTGAGATCGGTCGTCAGTTATTTAGATTATAGCTGAGTATTTTGGAGTGTACCTGCTTACTGATGTTTTTAAAACAGTTTTGTTAAAATCTGTTGAGTAACATGTCAACGTGTACTAATAACAAATTATCATGCTGTTTGATTTCCGTAATTTCAGTATTAGATTTCAGGTTCAATATAGCAGAAGATAATTTTACAAATTAGTTTGATATTTTAATTCGCTATTTGCAACTAACGACCTTATAATATAGGTATAAAGTTGAATTTTCGCTATTTCAGTGGTCAAAATATTCTGAGTACAATTTTGTCTTGTTATTAATTGCAAAATCTCAAAATATTTTCAGCGTTCGAAAACTATGGAACATTTATGTCATCCCTATTTCGGATTGTCTAATAATTATTTGATTATTTCAATATGTACAAACCTGTTTTGTATGTACAGTATATTTGTTTACATGAATAAGAATTCCATTTAAATAGTAAATTCTACATACATTTAAATAAAAATCCTGATCCTATATAGAAGCGCGTACAACGCGCTTCTATATATTTTTATGTTATAAATTTATTTCCTGTTCAAGGCCTGGATAATGATGGTATCAAATATTCTTTATTCGTAGACTTTCTTAAAAAGAAAAAAATTCCACTTTCTTTAAAACAATATTGAGAGCAATCCCCTTAAGTTATTCAACAAACTTTAATTCAGTATTCTCCTCCTTCAATTCCATGGTGTTCCCACAGGGTCCCTTTGTAAACCCGAAGATTTTACGAGTTATGTTTTAAAGATAAAAATTCTATCTTGTACAGTCGTAATGAAATTATTTTATTTTTGCGGAAATAACAAAATAAGCAGATACAATTTTGAAAGACTTCCTAAAGGAGACGATCAAATCTATATATTTTTCTATGTATATTCACCGATAGTCCGAGAGTTGCGGACCGATTTTGTTTGAAAGTGAATAGGTCAAATCAAATGATAATTATGCAATCTACATGACTCTGATATTTTATGTATTCCAAAATATACCTATAGATACAATGGCTTTAACACTGTTAAGAACTGTTCGTAATCAAGCTAAATCAAGCTTAATGGTTGTTCATAAGAATAATCCAGTGCACAAGTATTTGTTGCGAAGTGTACCGCAGAAGACCGGAAAGAAGTCGCCATTAGAGCAAACAGGCGGCTGTGGGCAGCGTTCATCTTCTTTCACGGGTAATTTGCTTTTGTCTCTCCTTTTAATTTCCTTGTCAGTATTTTCGTATTGTTCTCGTTTCACAAAAAACAAAATATGTTGTATTTTTATCTATTGTCTTTTTATTTCAGTCGGCCGTGGTTGTTTCTTTTTCCGTGTTTCCAGGCGTTGGTAATCTCAGACCGAATCAAGGATTTGACATTTTTGTTATTAAATATAAAAACTCGTGTTTGTTTATTTATCAGTTTATGTTCAAATACATTTGATAAAATTCTTCCAGCAGATCCATTTTTCATTGTATTTTGGACGAATTTTTGGTAATTCAAAACTTATTTTAATATAATACATGTAGAGACATGAAAATGTTTAATAATAATGACCGTCCTATAATAAATATTAAGATAAATACAACAAAAACAAGTCGAACATTCAGACAGCAGCTTGAGACAGAAAAGAAAGCATTATAGATGTCACAAAATTTATCTCAATTTACAGCAAGGGACTAGTTTATTTAGCTCGCGATTTTGTTATATTTGCCTAACTTATAACAATTTATGTCTTTATTTTCTATGTAACATAGAAAAAAAAACGGTATTTAAAGTAACTTTTACATAAGCTGATTCTATAAGTACTTAAGCAGTTGGTTAAGTTACTTGGTTTTACTCTATTACATATTTAGTTTTTAATGACCTTCAGAAATTTGTACTAAAACTAAATGAATTAGGAAAGAAACTTTCTTAACAATACTAGAAACTTGACAACCTCAAATTAATCTTCTACAACCGAGCATATTTCAACTAAATCGCCTGTCATTATTGTATCAGAATTTGTTTGGCATAAATTTTACATTCCCGTCGGCTCCATTGATCTCGTTGCTGGGTTATTCTTGTCACGCTTCGTGTTGATGACACCCATCTTAAAGGTTCGTCTCCATGAAACGAGACGCTGGCACGGACTTACCAGGCTTCTTTAATTTCATTCCATAGTGCCGGTGTTTGAATACGGAAAGCGAAGATATTTTAGTTAATTAACATTTATTGTTATTGCTAGTATAGTACAAGTTTGTCCTTCGTATGGTAATGAAAAAAAACACAAATATATGCGGCTCAAAAGTAAAAAATAAAGTTATAGTTTTTGTTATATTTTCGGTAAACGTTTCTGGGTTTAAAAATTAGAAGTTCAATCCTATCTATGGTTGACTAATTTATTATCACAAAATTTTATTCATTCAATTACACGGGAATTTATTCTGGAAACACGAATCCTCTAGAAAATAAATTATTATCATAGCTTTGTTTGATGCTCACAATAAATATTGCTCACAAGCAAATCATAACAATTGGAACTCGATAAGTAGTAGTAAAAATGTTTTATGAAATATAATAAAACGAAGCGCCGGGCAACATCTAGTTAATATACAAACCCGTTTCAACAGTGTCGTAACTATTTTTCATATTTATATATTACGTCTGCTGTAAAACTACCAACAACATTTTAATATCAATGTTAAATGATCTTCATTCGGATCGGCGGACACTGAACTGCTGGAAGAGTATTAACATATATTATTTATTATACAGAGTATTGTGCTTCGTCATGAATCCGCTACTGTATTAAGCACGTTGATTTTTAAACAACCAATATAAAATTCGTTCTACGTGAATAGTTTTAAAATAATAATTATATAACAATTTTAAAATAACCCAAAATAAAGGCGACATTTAGCATGTCGTCCTAAAATATGAATATCTTATGTACTTTGTTTGTACTTTATCAATCAATACATAAAACACTAGAAAAAGTGTTTCTGTATATTGAACATATTTAAATAAAACAATAGAGATCGAGAGAGAATCAGTAATAGAATAATAATTTTAAAAAAAGTCTGTTTGCTTGCACACGCTAATCTTTGGATCTACGGATTTGAATGAAACTTTTTTATTGTATAGCTGGGCAACATATAGGGTATAAATGATTTTGAAAACAGGAACACCTGATAGAGAACAATGATGGTACAGCTAAACTATAAGAAAATATAGAAATAACGCTTTAACACAAGTTGTTCAGCCTGATGAGCATTTTCTGACGAGGTATAAAAACCGAAAATCTGGAACACCTGAAGTAGACCCATAAGGGTCCATCAAAACTATAGGATATATAGAAATGACGATTTAACAAAAATTGGTCAGTCTGATGAGCATTTTCTGTTGAGGTATAAAGATCGAAGATCTAGAACACCTGATGCAGTCTCACGATGGTCCAGCTAAACTATAAGAAATATAGAAACGACGACTTAACAAAAATTGGTCAGTCTGATGAGTATCGAAGATCTAGAACACCTGACAAGAAAATACATGGGTTGCAAGAAAATACATGGAACAATTTGTAGGAAACGGGACAAATAAGTTTCGGAATGAGACACGTAGCCGATATCGTAGCGGGAAACGGGGAATTGAACTAAAGATGAGAAAATTACAAAAATACAAATTTCAATCATAGTAATAAATACATTTTACCAGTCTAGAAATACGCAATAAAAGAATAACTGAAATTTTACTTCGATTCCTTTTAAGAACTGAAAATCACGGGTATACTTTAAATGGTTTTCGTATATCGTACGATATACGAAAACCATTTAAAGCGATTAAAGTCTTGGCAGCTTAAAGCAAAAATAGCGTTCCCAAAAAGTCATCCCGCGAGATTGTGAAAGAGAAAAGTCTAGTATAGGCGTAGTATCAATATTTCCTCGTTAAGCACAAAACCAAATAATTTGCAAAACAAATCCGCTGAGTACTCACTGAGTCGAGAGAGCTTGAAAGCATCCGCTGTGTTGATAACATCGACGTAGGCTTGCAGCTCCAGTCGCCTGCTGCTTATGTTCTGGTTGTGCATTGACAACGCATACTTGAATACACTTTGGATCTCCTCAGTATTCTGATCAAAAATTGCACCTGAAAAAAAAAACAACTCTATTTTAACATGTGTATACCTTTTGCCACTTTCAAGAGCTAGAAAAAAGTTTTGTGCACATAACAAAAATTACAGAGAAATCTGAATTGTAACGACGAACTTATCCTATGAAGGATTATTATTGTATATATGTTGAACTATTTTTTGAGTGAAATAAAATGTCATCTAAAAAAGTGGTATACACTTGGTTGGCACAACTAGTTGTACATATGTTTTGCCTTAAAAACTCAGATCTGTGATGGCACAACTGTGCATACCAGTTGATCCATGTGGAAAACACAATCATACAATCTCAAACACGAAACACCAGAAACAAGTGGCCGGTGACTTTATTCGATATCTTTATAGTGAAAAACCGCCCGTATCCAGCTACCGTCATTGACTTGATATATAGCTGCTGAGCACAACGTTTATCTGAATCACGGCGACCACGACCCGTCGGCTTTAATGCCATCCTTGTGCAGTGCCTTCTAGCCAAACCGAACCGAAATCAAGTGTATTCCTATTGTATCTTATCATTTGCTCCCATTAAAAATCTTTCAGTACAAATGATTAATACTAATTTCTATGGGCTGAAAGTTTCTGAAATTATTGAATAAATTCAAAACTATGACCAAAACTAGTTCTCAAGACAAGTCGAACATTGAAAAACTACCAAAATTCAAAAAATACGTATAATGTTTAGATTTAAACCGATGCTTGCTTGCGATCTCGACCGATTTTAATCTGTAACTTCGATTACATCATAGATAATATTTTAATGGTTGTTTAAAAGTTTGAAACTAAAAATTATACCAATCATCGAATAAAGATTAAGATGGTTACTAATAGGATCTTGAAACTTGTTCATATAAACATTTTAATCAATTCAATATTATTTTCGCTTTCTACAATATACATAGTTAGATAATATACCTATTTAAATTACTTGCTCAATAAAATGTGGGAATCTGTAGTATTACACGTGTCATTATCAGAAAGTGACGTAACAAAAGCGCTAAATGGAATACATCTTCTATAACTGTGTCTTTTTTTCAAAGCCAGCGGTCGAACATTATGTGCTGAGATCCTTTACCGTTTCCAACTATATTTCTTCCATTTCCTACGTCACTTCTTTGCAGTCGAAATTTTGCGTTGAATCTATATATTTATAATATTATTATTAAAATATGTATTACATAATTATATAACATTTGTTAGTCCACGCGAACTATATCGCGGGGATCAGCTAGGTATATAACTATATAAACTTTACTTAATATTATATTTGTAATAAGTAAAAAAAAAAAGATAAAACAACCTAAAACAGTATAATTGTATAACGTAATGTATACTTATATAGTAACATAATATATACACATTGTATAACGTCATAGTCAGAGTGCTGATGCACTATAGGTCTATTTTTTCAATTTATTAACTGCAATTATTTCTCGTAGTGACTATTTTATAAAGACGAAGATAGGGGGTATTTTACCAAAATTTTGACAAAAGTGTTTTAAAAGAGGAAATGCGACCTGTGTGATGCCGGGTGTTGTATAGGTGGTATTTTTCACTAAATCATAATTAATATATTTACAAATTAAATGTCTTTAATAATGCAAGGAAAGCATAATTTTACTAAAAACAGAATCTTATAAAATTTAAATAAATTAAAGTTTATAATGAAGTAAAAAGCAAACAATTCAAGTCACAATCACGACTAGTACGAAACTGCCGTGACACTTGCCAAACGGAGCGTGAAGCGCGGACAAAGCTCACTCTACCCTGTAATATACATACTTATTTGTATCATCAGTTTGTTTCAAACTAAATTATACTGCAAGTTTTTAACTAAGTAATATAAGTCATTTGCTACTTTATACTTATTATTAATTACGTCTTTGTCAAACGATTATTGTCGATTCGTCTTTGTAATGTTCTTTTTTTACAAATACTAGCGAACTGTAAATATAAAACTAGAACAAATGGTCTAACAATGAAAACTTCACCAAAATCCGTTCTGAGGTTTAAAAAAAGAGTATTTTTTTTATGTCGAGGGTGACTTTGTTGTTAAAACAATATATTTTTACTTATTTTTTCCAAAGATTATATGAAACTTGAATTTAGATCGAATAAACAAATACAAACAAATATAGGTAACAAATACATCATGCTCATAAAATATATACGCAATCTTATCTAATTTAACTTTTTAATCTTCGTCCCTGTATGCATCATCAGATCATTTTATCACAAACAATACTCCGTTATGTGTCCACTTTTAAACTATCATATTTTGTTGCCAGTAAACTAGTTAACTCAAGTTTTATTATTTTATGTTATACCATCGTAAATTTCAAGTTAAGCCTCACAATAAAGTCTAACTGAAATGTTCCGTACATTATCCAGCGCTAACTTTTCATAAGTCATAAACACCTTACTTTATATACTGCGTTATTACTGAGGAGATAATTTTCAAACTTCTATACAGTTAGCGCGGTAGGAGCTGGACGCCAGCCAAAGGCTTACACGGGAATTCTTCACGTAATTACATTTTATGTCACATAAATAAGTGGAAGTTAAATGTTAAAATCCTCGTAGATGTCACTAATACAGGGTTATAGGTAATTGTGCTGATAGTTGTAAGTACGTAGTGTTAGTGTAGATATTGGCTTCAGAGCTTCTTTATATATAAGTATAAATAATAGTAATTTAATAATAAATTTATAAGGACAACTCACACAGATTGAGCTAGCCTCCCAGTAAGTTCAAGACTTGTTATATTTTATAACAAATACTAATTATAGACAAATATCCAAGTCCCGTAGCAATCAGAAAAATACCATTTTCCATCATGACCCGACCGGGGATCGAATCCGGGCCCTCGCGGTTCAGAGGCAAGCACTTTACCACTGCGCCACCGATGTCGTCAAAAAGTATAAATGTGAATAATCAATTTTGTGAATTGCTGTTTCTTACTGATTGCAATAACAAACCATTGCATAATGAAATATACAGTATATATGTTTGATTATGTAAAAGTAATGATTTTGCTCTCAAATTCCAAGAATATATTTGTGCATTATTTATTACTATGCTTTTTCATCAAACTTTCTAAAACTTATTTATAGTGGATTAGGTAAAGCTAGTGATGATCTAATAAACTCTATCCCGAAAAACAGTGTAAATAAAACTCAAGCACAAAATTATTTTCAGCTCCGGAGAGACACATTGAAACCAGCGCCGCCTCACTCTAATTTGAAATTTCTTGTTTGACTCGCGTTTTTCAATGTAACTTCCTTTCATTACATTCATAAAAATAACGCTTAGGTATTTTATGACTTACATCAATATTGAAATCTATCTAAGTATATAATGAAACTGTATAGGAGATACATAATTGGGCCCATAAAAGTCTTTATGGGTAACAGAAACTAAAAACTTTTTTTTTAATTTTTGTCTGTCTGTACGCAACACGAAAATACTACTACTACTAGGCTCCTTACAGTTGTGTAGCGAAAGGTCTAAGTTCAAAACCTGGTTTAGGTTTCATCACGATATGTAGATTAGATCCAGAGTTATCGATAATAATAATAAGTTATGAGCGGACCCACGAAATAACGCGTGTTGCGTGGGCGACAAACGCTAGTCCAATATTAAAAAATATGGCTATTTAAACACATTCTAGTGTAAGAATTTTTAATCAAGTATAAAATAACTATTACACCTTTGCTGATTTCACCATAAACAAGACAAAAAATATGCGCGTTCTACCATTTTCAAAGGGCAAGGAAGACTCGCCTTGCAAATTGATCCTATTTATTGACCCGTTTCTTTTATATCTCGATTCTTATTTGAGCATTCCAAAGACAGGGCCTCTTTACCTGTGAAGTTATTCGAGAAAAGATCGTCTTTGAATACAGATAATAAGTATGAAACACGTGTGTAAAAGTTGGTCGTAACCATGCCTGCGCTGTAACAGGCATAGGAATACAAACTCAGTAGCTTGTAATATCAGCAACTTCAACCAAATATTGTTCAAACTTTTCACGCCGTTGTTTCAGCGAAACTCAATATGCATAGAATATTCGCTGAGGCTATATATATATCTCTAACTTGTGAAGAATATGTAGACGATATTTTGATGAAATTCGAAACTAGCTATTTACCTACGACTTCGTCAACGTAGAATAGTTACTTCTGACAGTTATTATATTTTTCTGACAGTTATAAGAAATAAGTATCTAAGTACTAATTTCTAGGACCAATATTTTTATCTCCCCAGTAGACTTTTGGGGTAGATTTTTAAAATGTAGTCTATGCAATTCAAATTTCATTATTATTTTATTATTATTTGTTCGCCGCGAACGTAGACCTCGCGAACACAATAAATTTTGATGAGATTTCACAAAATTGTAAATATTTCGAAATCGACTTAGCCGATTTTGATGCCTAAGGGCAACTTAAAATTCTATTGACAGATCCTACATACATCAGACCAACGGTTCTAAACTCATTTATTTATCCTTTCATCTCATGTTTCGTTTAAAATTTTATATATAGTGAAAAATAGTCATAGCTATCCATCCGTACAGAGTTAAGGCAAAATTTGATAGTGCGACATAACACTGTAATGTCCGTTACAGTGTTTAGCCATGTCCTAAATGTACACTTACGTTATTTTTGTTTTAACAGTACAAGATATAAGCGATTTCTTCTTATTTTGTTTACCATTTTTATTAAAATCTATTCGGCTACATACATAAAAGACACATATGACTACCTAACTTCTAAATGCAATAATAGTAGATTAGTAGCCAATGGCTGTAAGGCATCAATTGCAGCCCGACATATTTAGCAGCAATAGCATATTCCTTTGGGCTCTCCGTTCTATTTCGAAGCACGACATTGCATATATGTTTATTGAGCCAAGTTGAGAAAAGTCAAAATATTTTAATGATATAGATCGAGAGGCAGCATCCAAACATGATTGACTTTCAAAAGAGTCTCAAAGAGTAGACGATGCAATCTTAGAACGTTGTGAAGCTAAACGCTCATCACGATCCCGTCGACTTTCTGTCAACCTTAGCTTTTAACATTAGATCGTTTTCGGGTAGGCATAGTTTTTGATACCTTTAAAGCAAAAGAAAAATGTATTGTTTTATTCGATACCTATGTTCGTACATATTGCGAGTTTAATATAATTAAAACGATATAATTGTCCCGGCGGACACTCGAATCGACATTGCTTTTTTTAAATCTTTGTGGCGCCATCTTGTATCAGATTATTATTGAAACAAGTTCAGCTTCTATATTCAATGTTGAAAGGTCGATTGCGAAAATAAAATAAACTGAATTTTTTTTCTAACAAAAAATTCATTTAATGGGTACTGTAATTATTATTTGACGATTTTGTTTTCAATTTTGAGATCACATGTGGCTCCATCTATTATCAGGTAGTAAAACCAATTATCCGTATTTTTTAATAGAAATTTTAAGTAAAGTTTTCGGAACATCAACCTGAAGATGAATGTAAATCTAAAATTGTACGTGTCTCACTTCAGAAATAACAAAAGTTTAATACAAAATTCCACTCCCTATTGTTCCATTTGCGGGATAGAATTTCGGAATGCAAAGTAGCTTATATTCTAATCCAAGCCACATTCTATCTATGTGCCGAATTTCATGCAGATCCGTTCAGTAGATTTTGTGTGATGCGCGTACAAACATACAGACAGTCAGACAATAATTCTAAAAAAAATGTTTTCGCTTCTAGTGACCCTAAATAGACCCCTACATTTTTTTTTCGTAAATATCTCCTATACAGACATAAACCAGTTACAATTTTATTGTATGTATATAGATACGAAGACAAGGCTGAAAAGCGTAGCGACCATTTTGGCTACTGAATGATCTTAAATGTACGCGAGCTTTTTGAAAGAGTGAAGTTTTTTTTTTTTTAATTACTTACCACCCTAGAGCTTTTCTAGCTACATTATTACCTTAGAGCGCTATTTGGTCACTTACAAGCCCCATTTGGGGGTAATAAGGACCTACTTGCCGAACAAGAGAGATGTCAAATATATATTCAATCAAATATCTCAAAACACCTTTTTCAAAGTTACAGTCATTTGGCTTCACACACCTACATAAAATAATTTGGCGTGCGTATTTTTTAATTACACGATATTGCAGAGTCTATTCAACCAATTTATGTCCTGTAAAGGACAAAAATTATCTTCATGAAATTATCTTGATGAAGAAATAAATTTTATTCATAAGGATCAATATCCTTGTGTAGTAATAATTGTCAAAATGCACCTTTTGTATATTGTAGATTTCAAATTAAACATAGCTAAATCGCTTTTTTCGGATTGTTCAAAATTTTTCCAATGAAATCCCAGTGCAATGTTATCATTGTATTTGTCGTGTTTGTTTTGTTGCCAATTGCTCGATTGCCGGTGCAAAGTTTGCCTTTTTCGTTTTGTTCCCGTCGCGTCGTGCAGCAGGTGCTCAGTGCCCACCTGCTCGACCGTTCAGTTTTAGACACTTAATTACAAGTTTCCAAATATTGCGTTCCAAACTTCACTGCACTGAGGTCGCTGTTTTCTTTTGTTTTGTGTTCTAATTGGTTTTCGAGTTGTGTAATTGTTACAAATTGGTTTTTCAGAGTTATACCTACGTATCGTATCGGTTGAAATTTATTGCACATGTGAAACGGAAGAGTTGCCAATACGCGGTGAAATTTTACAACTCCTGAAAACCCATACAGTTTTCTAATGGAAAATTCACTAGAGCGTTGTTATTTAAAGTTTAATACTATAGGGCAGTGACAAAATATGTGCGCGTGTGGTGGTCTCATACTAGAAGAGGCCCTAACAATATCCTTCCGAAGTTGTATAAAATGACGGATCGCAAAAGCCTTCGTAGCTTTGTAGCTTTTGAAATCACAGCCGAACCATCCAAAATTGTATTATTTTCGTAGACCTCTTGACGGTATCACAGCCTCAAATGCAACAAGCGAGAATAAAGAGATAGTGAAAAAATATGCTGTAATAAATAATCCGACAAGCCAGCCAAAACACATGTCTAAATGGTCATAAGTACAGCGACTCACACATTCTGGCCACTCAGCACAAGTGAATCGAGTGCGCGTTAGACTGAAAAACTAGAACCACGAATCTGAACGTGCTAAATTACGTACTATTGTCTGAATTCCCTGTGTGTGACCCACGTGTTTCTATTTAAGTCAAAATTAAGTTAGTGTTAATTTTACCTCAATTAAAATTAAATTGACTAAGTTCATTTATTTATTTTTTCTTTATCTACCAATATAGTACAAATGCTAAAAGCATTATCGTACCACTCAACCTTTTCACTAAAAATTGATACATATTTTAGTAGTTAAAAGTATTTAAGTATGAAGTAACAAATGTTTCATCATCAATTCCAAAGCGAAAATTCCAAATCATTCTCTCTTCTTGCATATTTCTATTTTATATTTCGACCGTGATGTTCCAAAACAAAATGTTTACCCTTAGTCGCCTAGTATGACTTCCGCGAAAAAACCTTCAGTGGCCTTGATAGCACTTGATTGATTGACAAAAACTGTACTGTAATAATCACAAATATCATATTTTTGATCATTAGAAGAGATGCTGGTGTATTCCTGGTACTTATGTATCAGTGTATTCGCAATAAAGTTATTTCAAACAAACAAACCGATATTACTATTTATATGACGTACTAAGCTACACAATGCACTCGCAAATGAGACGGCACGAAACACCTGCGAGATCCAAGGCCCAACTTGTTTGAATAAAACACTGACATGAGTTTGCATATGACTCCGTGTGGCATGCAAACATGCATGTGGACTGAAGATTTTTTTTAAATACCTATACCTGAAGCTTGCAGTCAAAACAGGATTCAGTTTCAGGAACTTTATGCTAAATTACTTTACCACTACTTAGGTAGTTGTTTTGAAATAATGAGTGACATCATTTAAACAGGTATTTGTGTACTTGTTCATTAAATACCTCAAAACTGACGTGATGCAGATATAGATAATTTTAATTGAGGTAGGCCGTAGTATTTTCCAGTAAATTATTTTATTGTTATGTATTGTGTATTACTGTATTATTAAACGTGACACTATTAACATAATGAAGATACGGTGAAAGCATTACATTTCGTTGTCGAGTTCCTAACTCACTTAATTTTTCTGATACAAGTAAGTACTTTTATACCGAAAAGTTGCACGATGGTGAGAAAGAGAAAGATATACTGAGACAAAAAGAGAAAATCGATGATCCGCTCTGAAAGCCGCGAAAGCTTAACCATATGAAAAGTGCGAGAAATGAAACGTATAGTTGAATTGAAACGAGATGGAACCAAAACAATCTTACGGAACATCGTACAACTTATCATTAAACAACTTATATTTAATGATTTAATGAGTGCAAATCAATGAGTGTTGAGTGAATGAGATTTAATTCAAATTAATATATTAATTTTGAAAAGAAAAGTAATAAAAAATACTTATAAATTCAGTTTTGTAAGTCACTTACCAACAGCAATTTTTTCGACTGGAAATATCTGCGCTGACAGCAACGAGAGATGTGTCAACAACGCGATCAGGCCGACCAATTCTATACGTTTTGCCGACATATTGGCCTTAAAACCCATCTATAACCATCTGTTTAGTAATTTACATGCTTTATAGATGTTTGTTTACTGTTTTTGGGGGTTATTTTAGGTTAAAGTTGCGGTAAAATAATGAAATGCTGTGCGCAAATCTGAGACGTAGGGGCGACTGACGGAACACGCCCGGAGTGTGGGGTGCGGGGTCACCAGCCCCTCTTCTGTCCTGCTCCCTGCTTTCGCTCCCTTGCGCATTTACAGGCGCTTATTTTCTATCGTGGCTGGTAACATATCTTTTTATAATTTTCTTCTAATAATAGCTATCTAATAATAGTTATATAGGCAGTTGCTTTAAATAAGATCCTAAAAATGATGTACATTTTTAGAATCTCATTGTGTATTAGCCCTGAGAACGTGCTATGATACTTTTGATAATATTTTAAATATCTCACATTTTTCATGGCCAAGGCTCGTGGCCAATGCGTGGAAAGTAACAGGCACGCCGATTTTCTGAACAAAATATAGGGTTTCATGTTTCCTCACGATGATTTCTTCGCCGAAATTTATGAATAAAAATCTACAAACACGTCAAAACCTTACTGACGAAGTCTAAAATTCTAGCTTTTTAGCATTCTAGCTTCGCCCACATGAATTTCGTAGTAAAATCTCGGTCATTCTTTAAGAAAACTGATGAAGGATATGTTTACCAATTTTCTGCTTTTTTTTTGAAATTTTTATTAAGTTCCTTACAATCTTTCACTTTTGAAAGAGTTGAGGGTTAATTTTCACAAAAACTGAAACACGTATACAATAATTTGTTGTATACGTTAGTATAATAATTAATCAACCAAAATCCAAATTTTCAAGTCACTAACTTTTACCGTGTAGAACTTTCGTAAAAAAGTTTTTCACCCCCTTTCGGGTAAAATTTCCAAGAATCCTATCTTAGTGCTTACCTACACTCTCCAGGGAATCTACATGTCAAATTTCAGCTTCTTATGCCCAGTTGTTTCGGCTGTATGTTGTCTGTCAGTCAGTCACTCAGTAACGGAAGAGTTTTAATGTATATTAGCTTTTGTTCACAACTTCGTATGTGACTAAAAATCCGTTTCCTGTGGGAATTTTAGGAAATCCCTCCTGAGAGCTCCCTACACTCTCCTAGGAATCTACATACCAAATTTCAGCTGTCTACGCCCAGTAGTTTCGACTGTGCTTGAAAAAGTGCGTGTAAAATGTTTGCCTTTTTTTACTTTATTTTACCTTAAATTAATAATGGTAGGCAATATTTTTTTTTATTAATATTGGTACCTACCAATATTTGTAGTAAGTAAAATACTTTTAATTTCTCCTACCATGTTCTATAAATTATCCTACTCGGCTAAAATAGTTTCTTTTTTCTACGTAATCTGTAGACATACAAAATTATAGACATCATCATACTTTGTTCATTTCGCTCCAACAAGAAAAATAAACGTGAATTCGAAGTACACGAAACGGGACATACCGCAAATATCTTTTGTCCCACTTCGTGCGCCAGATTTTACTATACCTATCTTGTCGCTTTGCAAGAGATAGGTCGTGAAATTTTTTACAAATGTTCCATATTAATCAGGAAAATCGTTTAACATACATAAAAAAACACGCACGGTAAATTTTAATATAGAACATACTTTTTTGGAAGTTGGTTAATAAAAGTGAAGTTTTATTTATAAACCGTTAAAATAACCATGAAATATATAGCTAATATAGTTATAGTATACAACTATCATATGTTATAAATCAATAAAGATTTGCCGACGAGGGCAACGGGTCTAGACTGCCCAATTATCCTGGTTTGTAGATACATTTTCTAATAAAATATAAGACACTACGCGATTATTATCTTTAAAACAAAACTTTGAAATTAAAATATCCTTCTTTTATTGGAAAATACAGGTCATAATAAATAACATAAATTAACAATGCAAATTTAAATTTGATCTCGATATTATTTTTTTTTTTAAATTCACAATGCTAATAATTTTCTCCTTTCTAAAACCTGAACCTGACACCTCAGTAAGTTAATAAATGAAAATTGAAATAAAAATATTAAAACGCTTGATCGAACATGAATGTAATTTTGAGGCAAAATACGATCCATTTATAATATATATATATATATATATATATATATATATATATATATATATATATATATATATATATATATATATATATATATATATATATATATATATATATATAGCTTTTTATTTCCAACAATATTTTTCTTATATGTTTTGCAGTACGACAGTGAATATTGACCTAATGTGTTTTATTTAGAAATTAATGAGCAATGATCATGTGATAATAATTTTAATTCATTGTTGTGTATGCTCGGTATGACGCAAATTTTGGATTATAATTTTGGCCACTAAATTCGTGTTAAAGAGTACCCTATGTATTCCAAGTTATTCCACCTCTCTACCCGGGTATCCAATTTTATAACAATTCAGTAGATTTTTCGTGAGAGAGTAACAAACATACACGCACACATCTTCACAAACTGTCACATTGAAATTAGTATGATAAAAAAAATAAAATTAAAAAAGTCTTATTAAATATAATAACTAATTATTATTTCACCACTGTTTTCGGCCTGTTACAAATGTATTTCGTTTATTGTAGCGAGCCTAACAAGTAGTCTTGCTCTCGTAAAATATAAAAGCAATAACAGTCAAGTACAAACAGCAAGGAGTTCCAGCGGTCGGCGCGCCGGAGTGGCTATTCAGCATTTTTCTATATTACTACTCGCCCTCGGAACTTTTAGAATGTTTTGTTTTTATTCTACGATGCTCGTTTGCAGCCAGTTGGCCTATTGTTAACAACTTTTGACTGGTCAAAATTAAATTGAGAACTGCAAATGACAATTTATTTTACATCTCTCATATTCGATAAGTCGGTCCTTATTAATCCCAAATGGGTTTGTAGGTGGTCACCTACAAGCCCCACCAGTAAGCGCTCTAGCGTAATAATGTAGCTAGAAAAGCTCAAAGGTGGAAATTGATTTAAAAAACACTTCACTCTTTCAAAAAGTTCGCGTACATATAAAAATACATCTAACCATCATACTAGCAATACACATCATGCATTCAGCCCAATGACCAAAAAGGTCGCTTCGCTATTCAGCCATATCTTCATATGAATATAATAATAAAACTGATGTTTTAAATATCGAACGTAGATGTATGATATTGTAATGAAAAAAGGTGAGAATAAAAAACTTTTACTTCAAATATTGTTTATTCTTGTAATGCCGGTTTTTTCTACTTATCTCACAATCGATGTAAAGCAGAGTAGTTAACTCGGGTGGAAGCATCAATTGCACCCTCGGAACGGAGCTACAATTGATGCCTCACAACCCTTGGCTGCTAATCTACTATTTCATTATATACTTTAGGGCGCTATCGGCGGTGTTGTAAACAGGTGTTCAATAGCCTGCGAACGAAAAAGTCGGTGAACTTATGCAGGAGCCCTTGGGAACTTCAAAGGGCTCTTTTAAAGGATTTGGAGCCTGTTAGGGCGATTGTGAAGCTGTAAAACCAGTAAAATCTATTTAATTAATGGATGATTTATTTTCAAAAACTTAATAATTTATTGTTGAGTTCGTTCAGTATATTTAAAGAAAACTCAGCAGTCTCGAATTAATATAAGAAGGCTGAGAAAACTCGTAACGTTTGAAACATCAAATTTGAAGTGTATTCATTGAGGTACGACGAAGTTTCTCTCAATGAAAGCCGAAACACTTAATTGCACAGTAGAATATTTGAGCCATAGCGGCTGAGGCAAGGTAATACTGGAATCATTTGCGTCTGTGATCTTAATGGGTTGTTCCATTGTTTCATTCACACTCAGAGGGCTAAAGGTCTTAAACCACCTTTTATATTATATTGACAGCTGAGATTCACTCACCCAAGTTACACGTCAGTTGGTCTTCAGCACCTTTCCTAGCCTGATGCTGATTATTATTAAATAACACACACACATCGACTACATTGGCAATTGTAATGTAGTGATTTACGAAAGCCTTCTATTCTATATACCTAGCTAATCGAGTTGGTTTCCTCACGCTGTTTTCCTACAAAGGAAGTTGTGGTTGATGAAAACTAAATAAATCACACATGAGTCAGGTTTTCACTTTTCCTTCTACTAGACAGCTTTTCGCTAAATATATATTATATGAAAAACGCAATCTATGAAATTTAGTCTTTACTTCAGTGGATGAACTTCCAGCGTGGCTGTTTCAAAGCTGAAGAACTTCATTTGATATTCAGAGTCCATTATTTGTGGTTCGGGATCTCGAAAAGTCACAGGTTAAGATTGATTTCGGCGACAATCTCCTGACTTTAATAGTTTCCTCGAGTTGCTGTTTGAATAAAATATTGAAGCGAATAACACAAACACTGAATATAATAGGTAACTCACAATTTTTATAAAGTACATGTTGAGATTTCTTTTATGCAGAGGAATATATAAAATAGATAAAAGCTCATTCTGTCTTGTTACTGAGCTTTAACAATATGACATTTCGTGGCATTCTATCTCGTATCGTCTTTACATTTAATTAACTGTTAGCATCTAAGTAGCTTATCATTTATAAACAAATTGCTATCGAAAAGTCTAATTGAAGTATTATTGTCATGGAAGTAGTGCCTACTAATTCCATGATTGTAGGATATATAGTTTCTTTACCTTGTCTTTGATTGCATGCTGTCTTATTTTGCCAGCTTAAAATATTCTGTTCGAAGTCGGTAGTTTTATTGAATATAATAATATTGTTCAATTAATAGTTCACAATCAAACCGGTACTGTAGAGGTACAAGATATTATTCAAATACCGAATAAAAAATTTCGTTAATACAGGTTTTGAAAAATTGGTTCTTAAACGTGCGATACAAGAAATACAATGGATACAAATTTTATTCGTCATCTAAACAATTTTAAAATTAATCTATACTTTTATATATAACGTGATAAACAAGATTTTAGTAATAAGTAATATAGTAAAATCATAAATTGTTCACATATATTTCCGTATTCAATGAAAATGGAAACTTATTCGCAGACCTCCTTTACCACTACTTCTAAAAGTAAATGTTGGGACTTCAATACATTAGTCTAATTTATGTTCACACAAATTGCTTAATTGAGGAAAAGGTTTTGTTGGCTCGTGTACCGTAACAAGATGCGGAAGTTTGCATTACTATACATACCTACATACATATACATTCGAGACTGTCGCACAGGTGGGTTTATTATATGTACCTACATGTACCTAAATTATTACCCCCAATCTGAGATAATAACTTAAGAAACTTTATGTACTTATGTAACGATATTTAAAAAAATGTTATTTTTCATACACTAAATTTGGTAAAGCTATAATATAGTTTAAATATTAAAAGACAATGGCTCTTTCTCTCTTTAACCTTATCGTTTTTCTAGTATCAGTTTACTTCTCCACTTCGCGCTAAGTTCGCGGCAGTGATATTGGCTGCATGTATTATGGATATTTTATTTCAAACAAAAAAGTTGTGACCACACACCTTTGCCTATATATATTACATGCTTTACAGAATTGTGTACGCAACATGAAATTATATTTATAATTGTAAATGCTTATACAGTTCTGTTAAAATTCTGTTTTGTTAAAATCTTGTTTGACGACCTCGGTGGCGCAGTGATAAAGCGCTTGCCTCTGAACCGAGAAGGTTGGTTCGATCCCCGGTCGGGTCGTGATGGAAAATGATCTTTTTCTGATTGGGCCTTTTCCAGGCCTTGAATGTTTATCTATATATGTATATGTTATAAAATAATATAGTGTCGTTGAGTTAGTATCCCATAACACAAGTCTAGAACTTACTTTGGGGCTATCTCAATCTGTGTAATTTGTCCTAATATTAATTATATTGTTTTAGTGTAGTACAAAAAACTACTATTATTTATCTCAACATGCATTAAAAAGTAAATAATGTCTAAAAATAGGAATAGCAAAACTTCAACATTTTGTCTTACAAGCCTGGCATGGATCCAGTGTATGAAATTGTCCAGTGGGCTATCTTGGCTTAGAATTATGACGTCAATGCAGCCATTCTTCTTCGAAAGGAAGGAAATAGAGCGAACTCAGCTACGTTGCTAGTCATTCTGCAGCATGCATAATGTAACTAGGAACTAAAATAAAAGTCTATTTAATATTTTTTAGAACAACAGAATCATAAAGTTTCCGCGAGTAAAATATACTGTTGACATGAGGTAAGATTTTTGGTTACTATAGGTTGAATGTGAATTTGTAAAATAACATTACATAAGTAGGTACTTACCCAGAATTTACCGTAGTAGGCCGTACCATACTTTTCTCGAAGCAATTCAGGCCAATTTGGAACCCCAATAACTTCGTTGTGGAAAAAACAGAAAGTCTGCATTTTCAGTAACTAAGCAGGTATTGTATAAACACTGTAAATTTCAAATTTCATTCAATTTCAGGCTGACTTGATGGCAGCTTCCAATGAAGCCATCGATGATTCCCGCCGCCGATGATGACGCCTTGATTCTGGCAAGAATATATTTACTTAGTTTACGATTGTCTACGGCATAACGTTCGAAGCTTTGTCATCGACACGCAAAGAAAAAAAATATTTTATTGTGTGATAAAATTGATAGCGACAATATAATGGATTATTCATTTTATATATAAGTAATTTTACTGCCTCTATCAATCCCTTCACAAACTATATTGCCGGTAGTGTAAATTTTTTCGTCGTGGACAGTTTTAACTGTGAGCGGTACGGCTGTAAAGTTCCATTCCAACTAGTCTCTTTACGACGGTTCTGCTCGTAACAGAATGATTGCGCTGAGCTTTTCCCAGTAAAATGCAATAAGTTTAAAAGGAATTGACGTGACACGAAACGTACCCAGTCATGCTATGCAAGTGTGAATTTCTTACCCAAATTAAAGTACTCACGTCATTGTATAATTATTTCGAATAAGTTAACTTATAGGTATCCTTGGCATATATATTGCGTGTCACGACACTCACTTTAACTAATGAATATATTTCCAACGACAAAGGGTGAGTAGCATGTTGCATCAGTCCACTTTGACATTGACCTGTTCGCCGATGAATGCATGGCATACTTTGTGTTATTCTGCGCTGGTTTATGTTAACGTCAAAGCTGACCAGTGCATCCCACTATAAGATTTTGATGCGCATCGCAATACCTAGTAAACTCGTAACGAGATTCCCGCCAGGAGTAAGTACTACGCTTGGTCAGGATTTAAGTAAGAATACATGCCATCATCAAAAACGTGCTGTAAAAACCCAACTCTCGAAGCTCAGCTTTACCGTAAAAAGTTGCGATTTACGGTAGAAAACCTGAGATGTATGTATGAATGAATGTATGTATGTATGCATGTATGCATGTGTGTCTGTATATATGTATGTATGTATGTATGTATGTATATGTGTGTGTATGTATGTATATGTGTATGTATGTATGTATGAATGGATGAATGTACGTACGTACTCAGGTATATATGTATGTTTGCTTGGTATTATTATGTATGGGTGGAATCTTGCTCAATTTTGAAGCAGATATCTTCAACCGATTGAGCGGATATATATACACGTTTAGTTTGGATGACGATACATGAAAAGCTTTGTAACGTCATTCTAAATCCAAGATGTCTGACCGTCCAAGATGTCGGAATTTTCAATGCATTTCTACAATATGGCTTTCAAATGAAAGGGCTTGTTTAGACTAACTGGAAAAATTATGTGACGTCATTTTAAATCCAATATGGCGGAACATCCAAGATGGCAGAAAGGTTATTTTTTATGCACTTCTACAATATGGGTATCAAATTAAAGGGCTTGGTAAGTCGAAAAATAATGTGACGTCATTCTATTTATATAGATTTATAAACCTTTCAGCTATAATTAAAAATTGAACAATAAATTAAAAGAAAAAACTTTTTTAAGAAAAGCTTTTATTGAAATGCTCCACAAAGAAGAAAATAAAAATGTCGAAGTACCTATAAGTATTTTACTCAATTAAAACTTGTTATTTGTTACAGCATGTTTTTGATGGCATTTCACTTGTTTTTATATTCATAAGTCGAATTTGTATGGAAAGTAGTTTTTTTTCATATTTCAACATATTTTCCTATGACCATATACACCCTTTCCTTTTTTACAGGTACAATGATTCATTAACTGCAAATGTAACTTTGTAATTTCTTATATTTATAGGATTACAAAGTTATTAATGCAGTTGCTGTATCTAGAAAACTGGACTGAAAGATTTAGGTTTTTACTTGATTTAGATACTAAACTAGTCTATAGACTAGTCTATAAACCTAATAACATAATTATATTGTTTTAGTGTAGTACAAAAAACTACTATTATTTATCTCAACATGCATTAAAAAGTAAATAATGTCTAAAAATAGGAATAGCAAAACTTCAACATTTTGTCTTACAAGCCTGGCATGGATCCAGTGTATGAAATTGTCCAGTGGGCTATCTTGGCTTAGAATTATGACGTCAATGCAGCCATTCTTCTTCGAAAGGAAGGAAATAGAGCGAACTCAGCTACGTTGCTAGTCATTCTGCAGCATGCATAATGTAACTAGGAACTAAAATAAAAGTCTATTTAATATTTTTTAGAACAACAGAATCATAAAGTTTCCGCGAGTAAAATATACTGTTGACATGAGGCAAGATTTTTGGTTACTATAGGTTGAATGTGAATTTGTAAAATAACATTACATAAGTAGGTACTTACCCAGAATTTACCGTAGTAGGCCGTACCATACTTTTCTCGAAGCAATTCAGGCCAATTTGGAACCACAATAACTTCGTTGTGGAAAAAAAAAAAAAGTCTGCATTTTCAGTAACTAAGCAGGTATTGTATAAACACTGTAAATTTCAAATTTCATTCAATTTAAACCAGTAGTTTAAGAATTTTAACTTGTTAAACACTCACTCACATTCACTCACAATTAATTTTTAGTATCTAAATCAAGTAAAAACCTAAATCTTTCAGTCCAGTTTTCTAGATACAGCAACTGCATTAATAACTTTGTAATCCTATAAATATAAGAAATTACAAAGTTACATTTGCAGTTAATGAATCATTGTACCTGTAAAAAAGGAAAGGGTGTATATGGTCATAGGAAAATATGTTGAAATATGAAAAAAAACTACTTTCCATACAAATTCGACTTATGAATATAAAAACAAGTGAAATGCCATCAAAAACATGCTGTAACAAATAACAAGTTTTAATTGAGTAAAATACTTATAGGTACTTCGACATTTTTATTTTCTTCTTTGTGGAGCATTTCAATAAAAGCTTTTCTTAAAAAAGTTTTTTCTTTTAATTTATTGTTCAATTTTTAATTATAGCTGAAAGGTTTATAAATCTATATAAATAGAATGACGTCACATTATTTTTCGACTTACCAAGCCCTTTAATTTGATACCCATATTGTAGAAGTGCATAAAAAATAACCTTTCTGCCATCTTGGATGTTCCGCCATATTGGATTTAAAATGACGTCACATAATTTTTCCAGTTAGTCTAAACAAGCCCTTTCATTTGAAAGCCATATTGTAGAAATGCATTGAAAATTCCGACATCTTGGATGGTCAGACATCTTGGATTTAGAATGACGTTACAAAGCTTTTCATGTATCGTCATCCAAACTAAACGTGTATATATATCCGCTCAATCGATTGAAGATATCTGCTTCAAAATTGAGCAAGATTCCACCCATACATAATAATACCAAGCAAACATACATATATACCTGAGTACGTACGTACATTCATCCATTCATACATACATACATACACATATACATACATACACACACATATACATACATACATACATACATACATACATATATACAGACACACATGCATACATGCATACATACATACATTCATTCATACATACATCTCAGGTTTTCTACCGTAAATCGCAACTTTTTACGGTAAAGCTGAGCTTCGAGAGTTGGGTTTTTACAGCACGTTTTTGATGATGGCATGTATCCTTACTTAAATCCTGACCAAGCGTAGTACTTACTCCTGGCGGGAATCTCGTTACGAGTTTACTAGGTATTGCGATGCGCATCAAAATCTTATAGTGGGATGCACTGGTCAGCTTTGACGTTAACATAAACCAGCGCAGAATAACACAAAGTATGCCATGCATTCATCGGCGAACAGGTCAATGTCAAAGTGGACTGATGCAACATGCTACTCACCCTTTGTCGTTGGAAATATATTCATTAGTTAAAGTGAGTGTCGTGACACGCAATATATATGCCAAGGATACCTATAAGTTAAGTTATTCGAAATAATTATACAATGACGTGAGTACTTTAATTTGGGTAAGAAATTCACACTTGCATAGCATGACTGGGTACGTTTCGTGTCACGTCAATTCCTTTTAAACTTATTGCATTTTACTGGGAAAAGCTCAGCGCAATCATTCTGTTACGAGCAGAACCGTCGTAAAGAGACTAGTTGGAATGGAACTTTACAGCCGTACCGCTCACAGTTAAAACTGTCCACGACGAAAAAATTTACACTACCGGCAATATAGTTTGTGAAGGGATTGATAGAGGCAGTAAAATTACTTATATATAAAATGAATAATCCATTATATTGTCGCTATCAATTTTATCACACAATAAAATATTTTTTTTCTTTGCGTGTCGATGACAAAGCTTCGAACGTTATGCCGTAGACAATCGTAAACTAAGTAAATATATTCTTGCCAGAATCAAGGCGTCATCATCGGCGGCGGGAATCATCGATGGCTTCATTGGAAGCTGCCATCAAGTCAGCCTGAGTGCAGGTGTTTAAAAGCACTCGACGGGACAGGCAAGCAGTTGAACCATACTTTGCGGGGAGAAAAAATCGCATCGAGAAAAAATCAAAATCGCACTTGTTATGAGAGTGATCAAGCTTACCTCACCTGATCAGACGATCATATATATCTAATCTCCTTGCCCTGGGAGAGGAACTTCCGCTTGGCCACGGTCAGTTCCTGGCTTCTTATTCTCAGCCTAAATCATACTCTTCATTCGATATGATGGCTTTTTTTTTCAAATCAGGCATTCTATGGATGCTTAAAAAATATTTCTTACTCATGCCTTGAAGATACATACCTAAATTGTAGTTTTCAGAAAATACTCTGGGGACGGAATTCCAAGAAGTTAGCAGAATAATTGCCGTTTTGCTTTAATATTTGTGAACGTAACACTCAACAGCAATAAAGGATTTTACATCAATGTTATCCATTGGGTAAATTTTACTTACTTTTAACAGTATTGTATCGATCTTGAGGCAATATTGCAATTGTAAAACGAGTTTCAAATTGTATTAATTTATTTAAAAATATGTATACAAATGATACATGTAAAGCAATAAGCCGATTATCTCAAACTAGAGGCTCAGATCGACTGTGCTCGGGTAGAACAATATTATATTAATAACCCAACAACCAACAATCAATCAATGTTATAAACCTTCCTCAAGAATCACGCACTAAGTATATTAGGTATATTGGTGAAAACCGCATGAATATGCGGTAGTTTTTTAGTTTATCGCCAACAGACCTACAGTATTTTCTACTTTGTTACATATAGATATATTATTAGTATTCATAGCGTGTTCCGTACACCTTTCTCCTGGTGTGTGATATCACCAGAATTTTAATATTTTATAGCTTTCGGGGGAGCAATTGCAATCGTGATCCTGCGTTCTTTTGATATCAGACACGTTTCAAAGAACGAGAACACAGAAAAATTGCTCAGAATTTTTTATATAGCCAAATACATAAAAGTACATACTATATAAATTAAAATATACTATAATGCAATAAATACAATGGTAATTCTAATTACAATTTCCATATTCACCTTACGATGATTTACCTATATCACTTACACGACAAAAGACAAAAATGTCAAGGCGCAGGTGAAGAAGGAGCGTGCAACAACTTCACTGCAGCCGTAGTTTATTTATTTAATTATTAAACAGTTTACATAAATCAAATAATTGAATCTTGAAACAAAATCGAAACAACGTTATTATCAAATGAACGTATAAAAGCTTAAATTTAAATTTATTTTAAAAGCATTCTAAGACTTTACTAAATATTATATTATATCACAAATTGTGTTACCTAGTAAAATTACCTGTAAATTTTTTGTTATTATTTTGTAGATAGCATGCTTCTCATTTATTGATTTTTACATACACATAGTGACACCAATTTCTATTCACTATACAAGTTCACAATTATTGCAAATTTTCTTTCATTTTTTCTATAAGGCTTCTTCAATGAAGATAAGTAACAAATTCCAGTTTATAAATATTTTATAAATTTTGTCTAGATAGATAATGCCTAAATTATTAACTAATAACTGTAAAGAAATGGGGAAAGATTATTTTGCTCTAACCATAACAAAAGACACAAACCACATTTATAAAATCGATTTATATTTACGCTACAGGAAAAAAGTAGTATGCAATAACATAATAGTCCCTAAGGACAACATTAATATCTTTTCATGAAAGTGGAAAATTTGCCGTCAGATATACTTTCCGCTAAAGTTATGATGCATCACAAGCACGCCCATAAAATAACAGCCTTGATATACGGTCGTTGTGCTTCGTATATATAATAGTTTACTATACCGACGTAGCAACGCTCTATGAACTGTAGACCTCGCGATCTTTGTATATTGAAGAAACTTTTATACCGTATTTTTTTTAATTGGAGTCTTTATTAAAACCACGTAATCCCCATCGTTTATTTTGTCTTGAACTTCGATCTCAAAATAAAAGATTGTCAAAAGTAGTTTTTTTGGTTAAGTACTATTTTGGTAAAGTAGGCTTTAAGCATCTAAACGAAAGTTTCCTATAGTTACAAAATTATAAAAAAAATACAAATATAAGTATATATTTTTTATTAATAAAAAATAAGTAAAATATTTGTAAAATAAACTTTGAAATGGCGGTCGTAAAAATAAAACTACACACCTATAGTGAACTAAAAACAGGTCGCTTTCCAGCGGGATTTGAACTCTAGATGCTCAAGTATGACTCTTTGTAAACGAACTGGACTATTCGTCTTCTGACAATAATGGTGAAAATATCCGTCTATTATGTCTATGTGTATGTCATAATAGAAAATGAAATTGTTCATTTAAAATTGTTAATTTAACAAGTCAAAATTATACATTGCATCATATATTGCCTATTTTATGAAGTTGCGTGTAATTTTTTTATTACAAATAGGAACAATCTAACGAGTCTAATAATTTAAGGCTTATTTTTGATGGCATCATATCAAAATTCACTTAAATGTAATATTATTACTTCAGTATTTAGGAAACATTACAAATGTTTACAATTGTTACAAAATTGTAACCTGAATGTAATTTTAGTCTGGCACTTCATTACTCTATATTTCGTGATGAAAAGTTTCTTGATATTCAGCTTTTGCTTTTAATATGAGCATTTGCAAGATTTTATTATTTATGTAACATATGCTAAATAAGCATTAGTTTTTGCCCATATTCTTACCTCAAATATATAAAGTAGGCATTAGAATTGTGTGTTGTTTGGAAGTCGACTCACAATTTCAACGAATTTTGGACAATATGTAGTAATACTTACCCATTACGTGCGAATATAAAAGGTTTTAGCAATTTAAAAGCTATAAAAAATTTAAAGCATATCAATTTTATTAAAGTGCGATAGTGACAATACACTCTTTAGCTTAAAAAATGGTTTTAACATTTTAACAAGCAATCGACAGGATTGCTTTCAGTCGATAAACAATAGATAAACAAATTGTTTGACCGGGGCTTTTATAACGGTTTGAATAACAGGGTATCTTTTGCCGTCAAATTGCCCCAGATAACTCGACTAATGTAATAATAGTAATGATGTAACGATTTTTTTTGTTTTAACCTTGTTATTAAAACAAAAAAAATGTTACATTACCAAAAGAAATTTCGGATTAGTCGCTGCTTTGTGATTTTGTTAAATTATTTTATCTCAATTTTCTGTTTGTATAATTACTTCCTCATGACAATTATTTATATACTTTTTAAAACTAGGTCAATGTAATATTGTTCTTTAGGTTACTTTTCGATTAGATTTTTTTATGTATATATTCCAATAAGATATACTTAAGCTGGCAAAAAAAAATAATCTGTGTACTCCAAAATTCTATTTTTCAAGTTCGCAAAGGTATAAGAATAAGTTTCCAATCTTAATATTTTTCAGGGCTATTCAAGAATCTCGTAGATGCTTTTAACGACCTTTTTTTAATTATTGGCTCATCATTTGGAATATGATCTAGATGAAAAATAAAAACTTATTTCTAACTAGATATACGTCGGTCCATTTATCTACCTATAAATGTTTTTCATTACGTCTAATGATGACTAGTTTTATTACTCAGCGTTGTGTAGCTTGTACAAGCAAATCCCTTGTAATTGAAAATTAAATCAAGATTAAGGGTAAAAATATTAAATTATTCACCCAACCATTACGCGGAGTTTAACGTCACTCCCAGAAATATTTCGTTTCATGAAATAAAATGACATGAATCTATTTTATTTTTCAAGCTGCCAAGTAAATATAACGTTAGAAAAATACGTGTTATTTTTACTATACCTCTAATTTTATCTTATTCTATACCCAGTAGACTATATACTTCGTAAGAAAATATCATTTTTTTTTATCCAACAAACCAAGCCAGGGGAAGTTATATTTCTTAACAGTATATTATAAACGGCGGAATTTTTTCTTGAAATCCTTTGTTATGAGTTTCGACGACGGTGAAACTCTTGTTCACTTACGAGGTATACTGAATATTGTATATTTACTTCACTAAACGGTTTACCTCAAACAATATGAACATATGAGAGATGAACACAGTATTACCAACACAATGTTTGGACATCAGTTATTTTTTATGGTTCCTAATTTAAAAAGGGAAAAACGGAACTCTTATAAAATCACTTATCCGTCTGTCTACTGCGCGAGCTATCGGATTTGCATTACTGAGAGACTAATTGACTGATAGACAACGCACAGATGAAACTACTGGGCTGATATTTGAGCACTAAGAAGGGATTTCCTGAAATTCCCACGAGAAACAGATTTTTACTTAAATACGAAGTTTTGGGCTTATAGTTATATTACTAGAGTAATTTTATTAAAATCCTTGAAATATCTTTTGCATAAAATAGTTTTGTTTCAATTTTTTGTTTATAAAGATTTATTGTGTTGTCAAAGGGTATTGTCAGGTTATGTCATTGCTAATTGCTTAATTGAGAAAGGGTCCATCTTGGGCCTCTAAATAAATTTGTCTTAACGTGCAGGGGCTCATTGGGCGAAAGTTGCCTCTTTTATATGGGGACACAAAGGATAATACCTTTTACATTGCTCCCTTTTTACTTAAATAGATTGTGTCATCCCGGAGTGTGTGGGAACTTTCAGCATGATTAACATTCAACTGGGCCTGTCCAAAAGTTTTCAAACGTATTCTAGAAACATTTTCAATTTCACTAGAACTTTTGAATTACGTATATTATTTACACTTACGTTACTTACGTCTTGATTTTGTTTTTAGTATTTATGTGAATAGGGAGTATTTGTCCCGGCAGAGTACAGAGTACGGCACAAAAGCTTTGCCGCCTTTTGATTTTAGACTTAATAAAACCTTTATTTTAGAGTACTTAATTCATCCTTTCGATTGTAAAAATAATCAACAATGTAGCATATTCAGCATGCCGAATTGTTGGATAAAAATCGTTTCCATAAGATAAAAAAAACTTGAAAAACTATGGAATGCGCTAAATTTTGGACAGCCACACGCTGTAAAATTTTTGAACTAGTAAACGATCGAAAAGAAACTCGGAACACTTCACACGTGAAGACTTATTAAAATATGAACTTCATACAGGTAAGATCTTCGGTCAAAATCAAGTTAAATCAGTTTATGACCACAGTTGACCAAATAATGCAGAACATAACCTAAAAATAGTGTTATTATTTTCAGGATAATCCACTAAATCCTTCCTTTTCCCTTTAAACTCGCACCACTTTGCGTAGAAGGTATTTTTGGTCGTTAATCTGCAACAATATTCAAAATTAGCGCTTTGTGCCTCCATTGGCAATGTTGGTGTACCTTAGTTGTACCAGAAGCGCCATCTGCGCTAAGCCTTATAATTATATGCCCTATTCATAACGAAAAATTATTGTACAAATTTAAAATTCGACCTCTGTACTGTAAAATTTACTTCCTATGGCAAAGTTGAACGATTTTTATTCTCTAGTTAAAATTGCATATTTATGAGCGATATTTATAATATCTATCCATAGGGAGGCTATTACTACATCAGCACGGGCAATTAAATAACGGACGATATTATGATGATCATATTGATTTCATGAAGAATTAGTAATATTAAACATAGTTAGGTATTTGTTTACTTAAATATAGTAATGATACCTAATGATAGTCGTGACTTGCACTCAGCAACAAAAGCAATTTAAACTTTGTTTCCACACTGGTCAAACCAGTTCATTTCACCGTTGATAACGCGGAAGTGACGAAATGGGACAACTTGGTTTAATTTGTGAAATTTTCGGCATTATATTCCTTTTTTTTTGAGCTATTTCCCAAATTTAAATTAATATACTTATAGTAATTATATAATTTATTTAGGTACATTTTAATGATTGAGGCATTTTTAGAGAATACAAACAAATTATATATTTTTACATATGGCATTAAATTGTCTTTCACCAAACTCATAATAGATGATGCAAACTCATGTTTTTGCTAATAAATTATCTTTATTTTTTTCATAAACGTTTGAGTTTTAAAACCAATGTTGGGTCTTTAGTCAATTGGGACCGCGAAATATTCAGACCACCGTCCTAAGCTCAACTAATATTTTAGGTACCTATCTGAACGTACTTTTCCATTGAATTAATTTGACATTGAAACATTTTTTTTATTATCTTTATTTTGGGGTTTTTATCTTTAAGACATGTCAGTCCCATTGAATGAAAAATTTGTGATTCACTGTAAGGACTCCAATAAGCCACACAAGCACAAAGAGGCATCAGAATATGGCTCCCTCAGAATGGTTTGGATGAAACCTAACTTTATATTTATCTAGAAATGCTTCTCTTGCGCCTTTGTTGCTTTCACTTTCCATCAAGAGATGAAAAATATCCTCAATCAGATCACAAATTCCACATTTAGGCGTGTTTTGTTTTTTGATGGAATATGACCGGATCTTACTTTTGTTACTAGTTCATGAACTCTTGTTTATGAACGATGGTATACGAGAAGGCTCACTGTGTATGGTCTTATAATGGTATAAGACTATACACAAGTATATGGATACCTTTTGTTCTCGATCTTTCGTTAAAATATTCTTTCCATTGCATTTGGCAAACTCGTTTGAATTCTCCTAAAGCTTCTGAATGACATGGATAAATATTACCGTTACCGCGGATTGACACATTTATAAATGTGTGTTTACAATAGTTAAACATTTATAAACATACAGGGTGAAGCAAGTTAAAAATAATTTTGTTTATTGCTCTCCTCCCTCACGAGTGAAAACGTGTGGCGTAATGTCGTAAGTTACTGCCCTTTCCGTATGATTAACGAGGACATTACACAGAGATCCGCAATCAAGTGATAAAAATGTATAAAAAAACTCCGGTGAGAAAAATATTAGATTCAAATATTTGTTCGCAGTAGCTATACTATTAGTGTCTTAGTTTTTGATAAAAGAAGGCATTTTTTTGTAGGTTAGAGAGTAAGAGAGAGAGTAGTTAACTGCATTCGTTTTTGTTCACATCGATGTTTTTGAATAAACGAATAGAATGATCAAATCTTATTAACTACTAAACAATAAACCTAATTCTAAAGCCATCCGATATCCCACTGCTTGAAATAGGCCTCCCTCCATTATTTCTATACGGCCATGTCTTGTGTTGTAGTTGTCCAGTGTTTGCTTGACCAGTCACCTGCTTCTTTTCTGGTTCAATGTTAATGACAAAAGTTTATGTATAAAATTTTATGTACAATTTCTTAATGTAAAATATGACTTTTCCACAAATTAGAACAAATAATAACTTAGATAATTTCTTTAATAACATGTAAAGTATGATAAAAAATAGTTTAGATGTTAAAATAAGAAAAATATTTTATACATAAATAAAAAGTTATTAAAAACACGAATAAAAATAATTGGTTCCAAACGAAAAATCTCATTTAAGTAACATGTAATTGGAGTAAATTGAGTAAAAAGGTCGTACCTATAACAAATTATATTCTAAGGTTTAGAGTGTGAAATCCTCGAAAAGACCCTTACAAAAGGCTTTTATTGTGATTGCATTCGCTCGATCCCGTAAATTTCAGTTTAATTCCATACTCTTCAGACTGAATAATTATGAAGCCTTCTGTCTGCGCTCCGAAAAGCGTACCATGACATTGGATCGCTTGTAATTCCAAGTGTTCATTAATTTATAACACAGTAGCGTGCAGCGGTGTCATAGTTTTGTTCTACGCATGACATGATTAGACAAATATAGGATTTTTGGTTTTACGGACGTACTTTTCTTCGAATTGTACCTACATAAGTAAGTACTTTGATTAATTAACGTTAAATCAATCTTTAAATAGCATGATATTAAATCATCGGATGCTTTAAATACGAATTTATTAGATTTAAGAATGTTTCACCAAATTAAAATAATGTAATTCATTCAGTTGTATTGATTGATATAATTCTTATATATCATATAATTTTTAAAAAAATCTTCATAATCAGTTTTTATTGTTTCATTTTACATAAAGCCTTTACCCACATAAAAATTGTGTGTTTGCCTAACCACTAAGCACACACGCACACACCTACTTTCTTTAATTGTAGCCGGTATTTCTCTTAATTACACTTTCCCATCCCAAAATCGACAAAAACGCAATATGGATTGAATTATGTTATGTACTTTTCACCATTTACAAAAATTTATCCTCGATATTTATTTACCATTAACCGTTTCCGGAATGTTAATTCTAAACTGAGTCCTATATATAACACCTATCAGTTCATAAACTACTTTTTTCTTAAATTATATTAATAATCATGTTTTAATTAACGACTCCTAATTATCCGTGGACCTGAAGCGTGCACAGTAATGGTAAAATTATAGAAATCTATTTTTTTCCATCTAGCTTGTAGTTGTATCCCACTACTGGGCAAAGGCCGCCTTGGAAGTAAGATTCTTGCAAAAATATATTGACAGCACAGGAGTATGTTGCTATTAACTAATAATTATTAAAGAAATCGAATTACGTTTAATATTCCACAACACCATTGCTTACTTGCATGAACAGCTAACCAATTTCTAACTTTTGTTCATGAAAAGCAATGAGTCTCAGAATTATATGTTCTTAACTTATGTCACGTACAACAAGCGAGTTGCATCGCTCTAAGTTATTCAATCCAGTTAGTGGAATACGACGATTCTCGACCACTTTATGTCACGCACAATGATAGCTAAACTTTCATGATAAGCCTAAAGGATTCAATTTCTGAAATGAATATAGTCTAGGTATATTTTCGTCATCTTTGCCTATCGATGGAAAACTCATATGTTATATTGATTATTTATTTATACGACCGATGCTGAAGCCGAGATGAGCTGCTAGTATATTATATAAAAATCCATGGTCTCCTTGAGAAATAAATAAATAATAAACTGGGACAATGTAATGACAGCGATGAGTATTCTTTATAGTATTCCCAATACACACATTATCATCAATACATATAATAAAACAGTAGAAAAAAATTTCCTGTACATTGAATAAATTTACATAAAAATAAAATTAGGCGATAGAGTGTGACTCTACAGAGTAAGAAATTGAAAAAAAAAATTATATGTGTTTTTCTATATGTCTTTCTGTTTGTACCGCTAATCTTCGGAATTACTGCACGGATTTGAACTTTTTTGTTATATAGCTATTAAGCCTGAAAACATTGAAATGACGCCTTAACAAAAGATGTTATATAGCTATTAAGCCTGAAAACATTGAAATGACGCCTTAACAAAAGATGTTATATAGCTATTAAGCCTGAAACATTGAAATGACGCCTTAACAAAAGATATTCAGCCTGATGAGCATTTTCTGTTGAGATATAAAAATCAAAGATCTGGAACAACAGATGTAGACCTATGATGATACAGCTAAACTATAGGGAATATAGAAATGACGACTTAACAAAAAATTTTTCAGTCTGATGAGCATTTTCTGTTGAGATACAAGAATCGAAGTTCTGGAATACCTGATGTAGACCTATGATGGTACAGCTAAACTATAGGAAACAGAAATGACGAAAAGTTGTTCAGTCTGATGAGCATTTACTGTTGAGGCATAAAAATCGAAGATCTGGAACACCTGAAGAAGAGTCATAGTAGTTCAGCTAAACTATATTTTTTTTATAGTTTATCTTCAGCTAAATTATATAATAATATAGTTTATCTCAACTACTACTACTATGACTATTCTTCAGTCTGATTAGCATCTTCAGCATGTATAGGTATCATTACATTTCTCTGTACAATTAAATTTCTTTCTTCAAATAATTTGAACTCCTTACCAAACATAAATAATACATTAGCAATATTCAAATAATAATAATTTAAGAATTGTTTTTATTCTTATTTTATTCGTCTTACGTAGGTCCCGTATATAAGCTTATGTAGCCTATCACTTGAGACTTTCTTTTCTCCGTTTACAATACAGTACCTTGCTAGCACTAAGACATTTCAATGGCTTCTGCAAAAGCTGACAAGATACTGCCGCAAACAGATACTCAATTAACATATTTTTTTAAAATCAATGTTACTTTTAGCGACAGTCTTCGTTCGATATTAAATTATCCGAAAACCTATTTGCATTTATTCCATAAATAATTTCCAAGACATATTATCGTATTCTTGGAAATAAAAATATATTCTTCGTATAGTTTTAGGTCGCATATGTGTTTTATTGCAAGTCCAGTATGCCTTATGACATTTTTCTAAGGCGATTAAGTGACCAAGCCTTTGGCAAAGTGCTGTTGGACTTCTTGTTTAATTTATAGCTTGTTTTCATTGAAAATTGTTTTAGTGAAATATTGACATTTTGAAGGGGATTATTGAAAATTTCATAGTGTAAGTTCTAGTCATAGGACTAGAACTTACTTCAATAAATATATAAGGACAAATCACACAAATTGAGTTAGCCCCAAATTAAGCTCGAGATTTGGCTTATGGGATACTAACGTTACGGAATACTACTATCTTGTATACACAATACATATATAAGTAAGTAAACAAGTAAATAACAACAATAAGTAGATAAACATCCAATCAGAAAATGATCATTTTCCAACATGACCCGAACCCGAGATCTCAAGGTCTGAGGCAAGCACTTGACCACTACGCCACCTAGATCGTTAAATGCTATTCCAGTAGAACTCTACGGAGTATTATAGCTTAACACTACTCAATTGTGCATAGCTCAAATGAAAGAGAATAAGAGGATAACTTTCAGGATCACTTCGAAATTAGTTTTCTAGTGAAATTAATCAACAGCAACGACTTCCTCGCCGGGCCTGATATTCTTTATCTTGGCACTCATTAGGATACAATACTTTTGAAGCGACGTATGATTATTTACTAATAATCATACGTCGCTTCAAACTACGTAATTGGCAAGTTTATCTTTCACTCGAAGTCTTCACAAATCAGAAATTAAAGTGTGATATAGAAACTACAATATTGTCATTATCTGCAGCTACTCTGCCGCGGATTGTTCTTTACAAAACTTGGATTGAAAAGCCTTCCGGGCTCAATTTGAATGCAGGAAAACTTCGCAATAGCTTTTATTTCCCGACGAAAGTAAATGAATTTACGACTTGCGATGAATCGTTTGTTTTTTCTTTCAATACGTTTTGTAAGCGCGAATTAAGAACTTGTTTTCTCAGTTAGTGTTTAGTAATATAAACCTATTTTCTTCCCTTTAAATATCCATTATAGACCAATGAAGTGAACAGGAGATAGTGTTGGATTGATTTTGCCCAATGTGGCCACCGCAGTCTAATGACGCCTGCATCAATAGGGTTATCACTCGGGCGTTGCTTGCCCTGAATAAATCTTTTCACGTCCTTTTTGAAGAACACCATGTTGTAGTCTCTGGGGAAAACCATGGCAGGGAGGAGCTCATTCCATAATCTTAAAGTACACGAGGGATTATATATTCTTCTATCTTGCGGGGGCAATCCCGTGCCCCCAGATGGTTTAATACGATAAATACATAAGATCACCCATAAGTTGCCTAAAATTATAGGTACATTACTATACTTTATCAACTTTGAATTTAAAACCATAAGTGTACTTACTGGTTTACAGTTTTCCATTAAAGTATATAACACATGCAATCTATTATAATCATCATACAAGCAGAATTTTCCTGAAAACCTGTGCATTGGCAAAAATACTAAGAATAACAATCAAGGTCGGATACTATTTAGGGGTAGAAAAATGTTTTATCTTTTTGTATAAACATGTCGGGTGGCCGAGTGGCCGATAGACATTCCTCTTAACTAGTCTACACGCGCTCGAGATAAACCATAAAGTATAGGTAGATAAGCCATGAGGTACCGATTTTACAACGGTTTTCACATAGCCGGTGTTATAAAGGTCTTACTACTTGGTCTTTTATCGATTAAGGTAATTTTACCTTTAGTTTTGTATATTTTATTTTTAACCAAGACAATTTTATCGCTTAGTACCAAAGACGATCATTATTTTATTACATATCATATAATTATCATAAAATTTCCTGTTGGTAAAAATTAAAGTATTGTGGCATTTTCTTTTTTTGGAGAGATAGGATATTAACTGCACACGAAACTAAGTTATTGAAATATTTTGTTGTCGTCTTTCTTAAATAAAATTGCTAAAACCACCTAGTGTCTGAAATGTACCGGTTTTTTATCAAATACATTCACAGGTCCGGTTTTTTATCAAAACATTATCGTTTTCATTGCACCGGCCCACCTCTAGCTGAAAACACCAAACTGTTCTATGGTATAGATAATTTTAAAAAATGTCTCGCGATATTTATTATAGAAAATATGCCGAAAGCAATCAAAGAATCAATAAAATAAGCAGTATTTTATGTGGCAAATATATTCGTGAGAAGAAAGAAAAAGCTGAAATATTATGTGAAAAAATGGTTTACCGTGTAGCTGCGGCGACTTTGACTAGTGATATAGAATACGAAAGAAGATTCTTGAAGAATTAGAATCTCCAGTTCTTAAAGGTTAATTTGAATAATTATCTGTTAAGGAGTAATAAAGATTTTTAATTAAACTATGTTTTATTTCAAATTCATTACATGTAAATAAGTACGATTGTTAACATTGTTCTTACAAAAAATGCAAATTGCTTAAAAGTAGGTACCTAGATTATCATCTAGCAAGTGATAGATGATCATTCAACAGATATATCGAATTTCCCATGCATAGGCATATACAGAGGGACATGGGGTGAATTCACGGTCACTAGCATACGCCACGATATGGCACGGGTCCACGCACAAAACTTCACCTCATCATAGTATTCTTCGAATGCAATTAGCTTTGGCCGATTTAAGGCCGGTGGAAGGTACTTTTATTTTTAGGTCTTTCTTTATTAGAAAGAGAAATATGAAACATAAATACATTATATTTACGACTAAACTGATATACAAATTCAATTAAGTATTTCACAATGGTGGGCGAGAACATTGAATTTCAAAATTATACCCTATACTAGGTAGAATACTCATATTAGTAGACAATACAGAATATGTATTAGTCATCACTAATACATATTCTGTATTGTCTTCATATTCTGTATTGCAACATCTTGCATAATCAATTTACACATTTAAATAATCTCAATTCCCTTGTTTATGCAGATTCATTTTTAAGAAAAAAAGGTTGCGAAATGTAATCAAATGGCTACACTACATAGAGTTTCATATAAATATATCAAAAATTTTAAAATAATGTTTGCTTCATGGAAGAAAATTTTAGAGAAAAATAAGGTTCATAAAATAAAAATACAAACTTTTTCAAAATATGTCATTTTTTTTGTAAATTTAGATTGACTACGTTTACATTACTACATCATTAGCTAAGATACCTGCCAAAGACAGAGACACTACCAACTATTCAGTTTCGGTTTTTCATCAATACTCGCCATCTGGTAGAGGTAGTACTGTTCCGTAAACTAAGGGCGAAAAATTCGATTTGATAGTTCATTTGACAGTAAATAGTAAATGAAATAGACAGTGTGTGAAAAATATACGTTGCAAGACTAACGACTTCAACGCTCGAGTCTCCTGCTCGAGTGTCGAAGCGTTCGTAATAATTATTCTTCATAAACAATCTGGCGCAAGGCCATCTACAAATTGAGTGTACATATGTATGCTTATGATCGTTAGATCACATAATTAATAATGTGATTTTTTGTTTATTTCGGATCGAACGTAATGTAAGTATATGATGGGGATCTCGAAATATCCGACAGCGCGTCGGTGTATTGCGAAACATTCATAAAAATTCTTTTATTCATGTATTTTATCTTTAGAATGACGTGCTACGTGTTTTATATTACATATCTGCCCTGAATCTGACAGAAAACGGCGCACGAGCGTTTTGAGTAGACTCATATTGACCCACGAGTGTTCTATGCCTGACTCGAGTCAGCGCTCTGTTGGTGACAACTCGAGTATTCACAAACTGCTCAAGCGTCGACTGGGAGCAGTTCACAATACTACTTGAATATCACATCACATCACATTGCAAGTAACTGACAGAATGAAAATTAAAGATAAAGGTCAGGGCCAGGAGAAGTGAAAATTATTTGACAAGTTATGAGTGACGTGATGTGTTGTGACTTTCGAGTTTTACGGAATCGCAAAGCTGAAACTGGTCTGAGTTTAGATGTTCAAAACAGCACTGAGTTTAGATGTTCAAAACAGCGCTAAGTTTATCAGTTTGATTTGATTGACCCGCGTCTATACTGGTACGATTTCGCTCTAAAATGCAAATGAATGTATCATGTAATGGAAATCGGAGCACGTACTTGCATTAGGTATTCATTGAAGTTCGGCCACATCATCATAGCCATCTCCATGCATGTTTAGAATACTACCGAGCTAGCCAGTTAATTATTATTTCTGTTAGATTCGCTCCTCTATGCATCTTAGTTATTTTTGATTTTGAATTCAAAATACTTTATAAATCCTTACTAAAATTATAAAGGGAAAATATTTGCGTCTTAGTTTTTTTTTTTTGTTAGTGTTCGATCTGTTGTGTATTTATACAATTACAAATATCTGCATTATAATAATCTTTCTTTATAAATTTAATTTTATGAAAAAAGGGCGACTCTAGCTTTCTTACGAATAAAATAGTATCTTATACCAGAACGGCTTTCATTTACTAACTTATAAAAGTTGTAGTAGTAATATAAAACCTTCCAATGTAAAAGTTAAATAATTTCTAATTTCCTTTCTATTTCTTTTTTATTGATATTTATGACCTTACATATTGGTTCAATTTTCTTGGTTTGAATAGGCACATATAATTTATTTTTTAAAATTTAATTCAGAAAGTATTTTATTTAGCTTACGAATACATTTTAACATCAAACTTGTGGCGAAAATTTTTAATTATTATTTTCATATCCACCCAAGGCGTCTGTCATATTTTTGGAAAAAAAATCTAACGACAATTAGTTCGGATTGACATTGCATCAATATAATATTGTTCAGTGTTTGCATCGAACCAATCATATTGCGCCATTGTGACGCAACGATAGCCACACTGCAATATGATTGGTTCGCTGCGTCTCACTTCGGATCGATTCGATGGTAAAAAGTGAAAATGCAAACCTGCGCTTCGCCCACAAGGATCTATTTCGATACGTAATATCGCCTTGAAGGCTATTAAACGTAAATTACTAAAAAGAAATCTGTGTACAGGGTACATTTGTTTAACAGAAATGCAAAAATATTTGTCTGGTTCAAGTTACTGAATTACATTTAAATTAATGAATATTTTAAACATGAGATTTCATTACGACGAGATCGCATTTATATTTTATTTCATTCATAACGAGTTTGTGGCCTTATTTTATTCGAATACGGTGGCAATTAACATTAACTGATGTCAGTTTGAGAAAATGAGCAACTTTCAGAAAAGACTTGATTTAGACCTCACAGGGAGAAGATGGTTATTAAAAAAACCTCTGCGACTACCTGTGCTTAGTAGTCATCATGTCAGGCGGTCTCCGGTTCAATACTTTATGATTTTTTTTTCAAATTGTCTTTGATGTTTATCTACATCAAGATTATGCGTAAAAATGCGTGATAAAAATCGAGGTCTTCCGGTCTGATCTACCAAACGGATCCACCCTGGGAAGACTTTCTGAAAAAATGTTCCATATAAATATTGCTTCCAATGGACGTATCTATCAACTGAGATAACAAAAAGGGCAAGATGTATTTTGAATAAAAAAGAAATAATCCAATCTAATCTTTTTATATAAATATGTTTTGACCTATTAATTTGAGTAAAATACTTATAGGTACTTACGCAAACCTCGCGACAAGCTTTTATGATCATATTAATTGTGTATAATGAGGTTATAAGTTGATAGTTAAAATTTTAAAGACAAATTTTATTTTCTTCTTTTTGGAGCATTTAAATAAAAGCTTTTTTCAGTTTTTTTTTTTAATTTTTATGTGAATATATTCAATGTACAGGAATTGTTTTTTCAACTGTTTTATTATATATATGGATGATGAATGATGATGATGATTAATCCTAAGTATGTCATTCTGTAATAAATTAACTATATATATATATATATATTCAAGAATAGAAATTTACTCCAGAAACACGTAGTAAAAATATCAAGAGACTGTTAAAAGGTAAATTTAAAGAACGTGTTTAAAATTACGAACGGAGTTTGTTACGATATTTGCATATCGCTCGCCCGCGCCCTGGGAGGCGTCAGTTTTTACACAGCCCGCGCCTCTAAGGCGTTATGTCACCATTCATATAATTTGTGTACAACATCGTTACTATGGGATATTACTACGAGAGCAATTAGATCATTGATACAAGGAAAACTTTCTGTTTCAAAGAAATAGTCTGGAATTTTCCAGTTCCTCTTCCCGCGCTACTTATATAAGTTGTCAAAGAGAAACTATAAGCTTCAAATTTATTAGAATGGCTCTGTCTACCTAAGCGATATACACTGATACTATATATTTATTGTTGAATATCAAATTAAAGTTTTACACAATTAGCCTACTTTTACTGACTGACTGGCATGTATCCTTACATTATTTTAAATAGAATTCCCCTGTCGCATACAGACATACAGATGTCTGTAAGAACTAAATAAACTCAAAAACGACATAGTAGTAATTAACGAATGAATGTATATATAAAATAAAACTTAAAATTAATACTAATACAATTATGAGGATGGTTTAGATTAGCGAAGCCCGGACGAGCACCTAGTACAGGTATGATATAATGTTTAATATTCGAATACAATAACTGTTGATTATTGAACGGAATAATTTCTATAGCATGAAATTTAATTTAATTTTCCATTAATTAATTGTAGCTGGCATTTCTATATATATGTAACTCTATCAGTCAAGTTAAATAAATGTTACCTCGCACGTATTCATCATAGTGTGAAAAAAGTTATCCACGAATCAATTATTCAACTGTTTACGGTTTTAGTTTGGTACCATGTGATAGGTACGGTTTTTATTTAACGATAGCAATGAAACTGGATCTATGATTTGCTGCTGCAGTTTATATACTACTACTTTACTCTGGTCGTGTGCACTATTTTTCATATTTATGATAAAGCTGAATTTATAATTTTGTGTTCATTTTAAATCTAAATAATAATCACAGCATGTATTTGAAAATATTAGTAACTAAGTTTACGCAGTTTGGTAAATGATTTATTCAAGTAAGTTTTGTACTCGACGGACAATGATATAGCTTTTAAAATGTAAGAAAAGGTTTATCCGCGTAATGTTTGGGCTCGATTACACTGATAGTTGTCCGCTTTTTAAATACTTAACACAAAATTCTTACACTTATCACTTTTCATACCTGAGGTAGCAATATTTGTAAATCCAATCCTCATTTATTCAGTCGTCAATGCTGACGTCCAACTTATTTAAAACACTTATTTGCTCAGTAATACTATATTGTGTATGTGCACTGAAAATTATCAACAAAATTTAAATTCAATATAAAAGCTTAAATTTAAATTTATTAAAATAACACCTCAAGTCTTTATTGAAACTGACAAATATTATTATACTTTGAATGGTTTATTTCATAATAGACTAAGATTTTTTTAAATTCTTTATTCAGATAAAATATTGTTTGTTATTTGAATAGGATGTCTCCTCGTTTATTTATAAGTATTATTACGAAGTATATTTGAATACCCACATTTGGTAAAACGTTTAATTTATTTTGACACCATTCAATATCCATTTCTAATTTATATGTACTCATATTTTTATAAATATGTTTTTCTTTCTTTTATAATAAACACCCAAAACTGTGTCCAAATAAATCGTATTTTCAATCATCTAAACTTGATTAAGACTGTTTTATTTTTCCATATACCAGTGTCGCACTATGACGTATAAATTTTAGGCTATTTTAGATTCTGTGAAAATATTCTGGGTATACAGAAGTATGTGTATGGTATGAAAATTGTTATGAATTAGTCCCGGAGGCTTTTGTTTTATCACATTTCGAAGCGCAGTCGCCCTACAATTAACACTTTCAACGTATACGCATACATATGCCGTACACATACCAGCCAATTGCCAGAATATTGTATGAAGTCATGTGTTCTTTTTATTTTCAGATAAGAAATGAAACTAGCTTGCAAACCACAAGTCTGCAAAATTAAGTCTTTTTGATTTCATCATTAAGGGATTGCGTTTGCTTTTAACTTATTAGGGGGCAAGATATTTGTTATTTGTAGATTGTGATGCACGCAAAATATAAATGTACAATTATTTATAGTTTACATTTGTAATGAAGTACTCATACGGTACCGTTCATCTCAGAAAAACAACTCCCGTTCCCGATTCTAATAACCTTTGCCAGGGCGAAACCGCGGGCAAAGGTTAGTTAAAAATATATCAATTTAAAGAAAATGACATCGTAAAATGTAACTAAAGAGCTGACATGAAACACAAAACACGTAATACAACATGGCATCCACACGTCCTCTCTTTTTTTAAACGATGCGTACACGATGTGGGAAAAAGCACGTGCACGATAGTAACGTGCTATGTGTTCGTATGTTTCATGTAGGCTTTCTGGTCGGGATAAGTCTGATTGTCTGTTGGACGTAGCCGGAATGCGATGCCATTTTATCTACACATTAGATGCACCATGTTCGAATAAAGGAAAAGCATCAAATAAAAGTAGCATAAGAGTGACGATCTGTGAAGTTTTAAGAAAAAAATGTTGATTTGGCATTTTCTTTAATTCGAATTAGATTATTCGATTACAAATCAATGTGTCAAAATTTGTACAAGCAAAAGTTGTTTTAACCTTTTGCTTGTACAAATTCATGGGATATAATAATCTTAAAGCACTCTGTAGCAAATAACAAATAATAGTACATAAGCACGTTCATTCAAAGAACAACAGAATAGACCTATTTATAGCACATTTCATAAAGTTCCAATCTATAATTCGATTTTGATTAAAGTGATCATTTAATTGAGAAATAAAATAAGACTGAAAATATTCAAACGAATTTTAAAGATTGGACAAAAGACGACGATAATTATTGAATTTTACGGCCAACTAATTTCTGAAAAGAATCAGTTTTTTTTTACTTTAGGAGTATTTAATTGCGAGAAACGACATAATGCGGTCATTAGTCATTCAGCTTTTGAGGAAAAACGCCAAGAGGACAATACTTCTATTCCTACACCTCTTTTATTTGGTATACCAAATGAAAGTGGTGTAGGAATCTTGTATCTATTAATGATAGATATTAAATGATAAAAATATAAATGATAATATCGAACAATCAGTTCATAAAATATTAGCAATCGAATAATAAATTTAAAACGAAAACCCTTGCAAAAAGTAACCCGGAAGGATGTTCAAATAAAAGAGAGATATTCAGAATCCCTTGTTTATTTTTCGTAAAAAATATTACAGCGAAACTGAAATAGACCACTTTTTGTATACTTCAATATATATATATTAGTATAATAGTATCATACTATCAATTAATAAAACTATAATCATAGCAACGTAATGGAAGAAGTTGAAATGATAAAAAAATGTATCTTTAGTCAATGTTTCACATTCTATACATGTGAGTCCCACCAACCCAGTAAAGAGATATGGTCTCGACAAAAATATAAATTAGCACTTTAGGACAAAAAAATACAGTGTTAAATTAAAACAAAATCTTCATCTCGGTCGCTCATATAATGGGATAGATATTTGGTGTAGCCCTCTATATACTTCAACTTTAACTGCAAAAGCATACCTACTACACACATAACAATAAATATTTCGTAAATAAAAAAAACGTGTACGTATATGCTAAAATCCGTTAGCAATAGCAAAATACATACACCCATACATACACCATACATACACCATACATTCACCATACACGTAATATGGTCCAACATTGTGATGGCTTCCGGCACATCATGTAGGTAAGTAAATTTATTTTTCAAAAGGACTGCAGCAGGCCAATATTTGTTTATTAATCTGAATATCTAGTATATCGTACTACTAATCCTATTAATATTATACTTGTGAAAGTTTGTGAGGATTTATTCGGTATATGTTTGTTACTCTTTCACGTAATCTCCTGGACGAATTGTTACAAAATTTGGTAAATGGGTAGAATATAATTTAAAATAACACATAGAGTACGTTTTATCCTGAAATTTTAACGAAAACAAAGTCCCGAGTTTCAGTTAGAATCTCATCTAAAAATTATAAGAAAATAACTCAAGTATTGGTAAATGTAGTAATTTGAGTAAGACGGTACTTAGAATGCACTTTAAAAATGCACAGATAAAGGCTCAGTGCCAATCTAGTCCATGTATTAGAATAGTATGACTGTAGATATGCAGAACCAACAGAAGTTCATCTGAGAATCAAGTTCGCAAACAATTTCGATCACGTACTCGCTCGACTCTCAATCGCTACTCAGAACCTGAATTCTGATAAAACAACCATGTACAAGTAATAAATGTTCGACTATTTAGCTCACTTGTATTCTAAGATTCCAAACATTTGACTACTTAGAACAATGGTGTTCAAATAGCTTCATTCGTTGATATGATTATTTTATATATATTATTATTATATATATTTGATTCATCAAAGGCGAAAATCTACTACTTTATAACACTAGTGTTTAAGATAAAAGTCAATAATTAGGCTTTCAATAAATAAAATAAGGCTTCCATTTTCTGATATAGCAACTTCAAATATATTAATAGAATACCTGTAAAAATGACGAAATACAAAGACATGTGATCTTTAAACCCGATTATAATGGCTACCGTCAAAAGGCTTGTTTTTACAACATTTAAGTTAAAATATTAAAATAAAGAAGTATACTTATTTAAAAAGCATCTGTTCAGGACACGCTCCTCTAAACAAAGAACCTAGGCTAAGAAAAACGGAATTCTAAAACCAGAAAATGCTTGGGATGCAAATATTTCAGTTAATTTACTGTTACTTTATAAAATATAGCGGTGTAGTTGTATTTTAGTAGTTAAGTAGTATATAGCCCATAAAATAAGTAAATTTCGTATGCATTTTTTATTCTATGCAAAATTAAATTAAGACTGGATAACACATTTTTTTAATATTTGTCAATTAAAATAGTTTTTTTCAAGCTTATTATTTTGAATAATTGATCTTATTACGTAGGTATTTAGCTAATCTATATCAGTGGTATTTTGTGTATGCTCATATTAAAAAGACTTCGCGGTTAAATAAATAAAAGAAAAATATATAAACATTTTGTAACAAATGATACAACATTTTTATATATATTTTTTTAACAATGGTATGGAGACAATGAGGGTTATCTGGCAGCTAATAAAACTGGAATAATTTTTCATTCAATATCAACGACTATTCAAACAGAATCAACGGAAGCAAAAAGTATGGGAAGCCGGGATCTAGAGTCAATTATAGTGAACAATGGTTTGAGTAACAGGGGCAGCCATGGCGCTCAATTTTTAAAACTAACACCAAAGCCGACCATTGAATCGCAAGAATATTATTTGAGTGAATACCATTCAGAAGTGGGATTTTCTAACCGAACTACTCCAGGTTAATCAATCTTATAATTACATCCCGATTAAATAGCTAAATATATGACGATAACTGTGTGATATAGCCAGAGAAACTTATTTAAATTTGGGTGTGGTAAGGCAAAAACCAAAGAAGCGAATTGTTTTCTTTAAATAATATGTAAGCATTTGGATTGTAAGGCTACTGATAAATACATTATCTTATATATGAACTTTGATATTATGTTAAAGACGATGTAACTATAAAATTGGATTGGGAAACGTATTAATGCGAAAGGCTATGCCGCGTTCTCTGAAATATTTATTTTTAGCGAGCACACATTTTATTGTTTTTCAAAGGCATCTATTTTACTCGAGTCATTTTTTTACAGAAACAGAACAAAATTATAATAATATTTTTTGGATATAAATGTATATATAATGTATGTATAATGGATCGTTAAAAAGCGACAGACAACAAGCAAAGATGTTGTTTATACAAAGCCTAGTATAAGTCCTGAACCAATTCAAAAGAAAATAGGCGTCAAAAAATATCTAAATTATCTTATAAGAAAAGAAAAAAATATATACAAAAATAGCTGGGTAAATATAAACTAAAGATTTCAACACCATGACAATTCCAGATTTTGTTAAAAATTGATATACACAGAAGACCGACGTCGTTAAGCACGGTTAACAATTTGCCATAGAATCCTGTAGATGGATGTTAAACGGCGACAATATAGAACAATCTAATGCTGCATGCCTCTCTGTATTCTTCAAAGTTTACAGACGTTATTCGCTTTTTGTTCCAAGTTTCTGCCGAGCGCACTAGGTTGAATAAGATAAACTTTAAGAAGTCGTCTTAAAATAATTAACTTGCATCCTTTGTTGGCTAACACGTTTGTACAGGACTTTTGTCTTGGCATATTTGACTTCTGTTAAATACGAAAATTTTCGGAAACAGAGCTGAATCTGGCTTTTGTGTTGAGTTTAATATAAAAACGAATTAAAAATTACAATGCTTGACTATCAAAATAAATTTAGGTGTACCGGCACTAGGTACAGTCAATCGCATGACGTGCTAAGTAAAGGGTAATTTGACAGGTCAAGTTACTTCTATGTGGTGGTAATAGTACCGCGAAATAATAGTATGGCGACTTCGACAACCAATTAGAATAGATCGATGTACTGATGAGGAGCGCGATGGCGCGCTCGGCTTGCAATCTTGACGGTTAAGGCACTGGTATGGTCTGTAATAGAAGGAGTGTCCAAAAATGTATTGTCTCGAACTCCTTCGTGCTTCGGAAGGCACGATTAGCTATTGGTCACGGCTGTAATTGCCCTAATCCATTTTAGGTCCGTGGGTGGGTCATGGTCCATTCTCCTTATCAATCCAAAGACCGTGGGACCGATACAACAAGTGACGGCGATGATAGAGTGCTATTGACTGTACATGACTCAGCCATCAATGTAACATAACGGTACATTAAAATTTTTCACATTACTCAAATGTCTCGATCAATCTTATAAATATTACTTTTAAAACGACTTGATAACTCTGAAGTCGAAGCACCTGATGTTATTCAGGCTAAAAGGTTTTTTATTTCGAAAAAATCCGTAGAGATTTATTAACAAACATAACATTAGCAAAGTTTAGGGGTACTTAAGCGATTAATGATAGAACTTTTTCTATACAGTAAAAATAATTTAATATTAATATACTAACCAAACCAATGTATGGTGTTCATCAATTACTTTGAGTTGCACCATACAATATGACGTTGATGAATTTTAGGTAGGTAGGTACGTTTCCCATATACACATATACTTTCCTTAGATAGTTTTCCAAAGTGTTTCAAACAAAACAGAAGTACGAGTTTATAATTAGTTTGCACTTCTAGAAGCTGCATTCTGAAATTTGTTGGAAGAATAAAAGGTATAAACTAAACTATTTTGAATAAATATATTAATTCTTCAGAAATAAAAGGACTCCTTTTTCAGATATTCTACAGGAACAAAATAAAAGTACTATATCATTGGCCTCAAAAACATCGTAGCATAGTTACACTCCAATCTGTCTCAGTATGATAACCTATAAGAATTTTGAATCTAAATTTGGGTGGACATAAAAAAAAAACAAGTTATAAGGGCAAGTTTCTGTCATACTAGACCAGTGTCTGGCATTATGCCAGCTACCAGTATCCATACTTAAACTCCAGCTACAGACATGTGTAAATATTGAAAAGAACGTTGCTTATGCCGCATAGCCGGCATTTGAGAGTCAAATAAATAAATATATTACAAATCACACCGATTGAGCTAGCCCCAAAGTAAGTTCGAGACTTGTGTTATAGGATACTAACTCAACAATACTATATTTTATAACAAATACATATAATAAACATCCAAGACCCGAGCCAATCCGAAAAAGAACATTTTCCATCATGACCCGACCGGGTATCGAACCCGGTTCACTTGCCTCAGATCAGGCAAGCACTTCACCACTGCGCCACCGAGGTCGTCAAAACACGTTACTTAAGCCGCACAACTGACATATGAAAGACGTTGCTTATGTACGCTTGTAAATTCAAATTGTTGTACGCTTTAAAATATGGTGGTAAATGTAGCTTCTTCTTCATCAACGCTTTGGATGTTGGTGGTAATATTTATTTTAACTATTTTTTTACATCCACAATAGATACATCCTTTTGAATATAGATTATTGATTTGATTTGACTCTGAGTAACGCGACCCAGTGAATACTGGCCTCTGTAGCTCTTTGGTGAGAGCAATGCCCCGATTTGGAAGGGTCGTGAGTTCAATTCTCGTTCGAGTCCTATAAATAAAGTACCACGTCTCTAAGCCGACATGATTAGTAGAAGAAACCTTTGTCTTACTTCAACAATTTTGATAGATTTATATACCACTACCTTTAGATTAAATTTCCAGATAGATACCTACTAATTGGCTATATAGAGCATTTTCTTCTAAACATAGACAGACTTGCAATCTAAAAGAGAAAAGTAACGGCTGAAAGACAACTTGATATTATACAGACATATAATATCACGTCATTGTCCCTTATGACAAAACTAAAAGGCTATAAAGTATTCTTATATTCTTCTCATAAGCGTTGCGCTAACAACCTAATTAGGCGCAATTCTGCCGCAGCTAAACTTTGTTTTTTAATTCGTTTCCATTATCACAAATATTAGTACCAAGGCGTTAGTCGTCATACGAGAGTTCTAGATGTTACAAATCTGTAAGAAATTTGCACGCGTTAACCATTGAGCTGATAACTAACTAGGTATATAAATAAATAGTCACTATCAGTTAAACCAAAGAAGCCGATACAGTCTCAGACATCAAACGACTTCATTTTCGTGTGGCTGGTATATTTTTAACAACTTTCTACCGCCATATATTTTGCGCTCGGCCATTAATATAGAAGGCAGCATTCGCCATACACACCGTACCAAAATAAAGCGTCGTAATAGATTTTGCCGTAATGCGTCAAACAACAATAATTTATGGGCAGATATTTGGCAAGCTAACCCAGCGCGATAATTCTGTTGAGTGGTTGCAATGTTGAAGGCGGTGCATATTTTCGCGTAGAAACTCAAATTACTTCAACTACCTAACTTGTGCGCAGTATTTGTTAAATCGCGAATTGGGTATGTTTTACATATTTTATCGTTAAGCGTTACTTCAGTAGTAAATAATAATAATGCAATAAACGAGAAGTATCGCAGCAGTTAAGCTCCAGCTAAATAGGAATGAAATCCAGCTTAAAACTGAAGTCGGTTGACTACACTGGCGAAGACAAGTATAGCGCTCGGAGAATACATTAATTTAAACCAGAATTGTTGGAAAACTTAAAATAGTTAAGTATAGCATAAAAGTTCCATCCTAATTTTTAATAGTGCTTATTTTAATTTTCTTAGATAATTTATTTTTAATTATCTATCCATATTTGTAAAAATAATACTTTAAAAAGATAATTCCTAAATCGGAGTGAGCCATTATTATTGATATGTGCCCTAAACTACTTTTATTGAATCCGAACTCAAATTGCAGGACTGGACAGGCAAATCAAAGGACTGTATTGAAGCCTTCCTTTCGTCATCGAACAATAGCTATAGAACCCAAAAACAAATAGTACAAACTTCAATCGAAAAGCCATTTGGCTTTCCAACGTCCCCAAGCTTATTTAAAATCAAAGCCAGAGGATGGAAACTAAAAAGTGATTCAAAACATTATCACGGATGCAGAGGCGAGTCTTAATGCAAACCAAATGTTGGGGACAACTCACGGCATTCGCAAAGAAAATTTAAGAAGTTTCATTGAGCAACGAAATAGACCATTAAACAAGATTATTAAAGAAAAATAAAAGTAATAAAACAAGTCGTGCGTATCATGTAGAAAAGAGAGGATGTTGGAGGGTAGGGCGGGAAGGGCGGAGCGAGGCTTGGAGCGCCAGTCGCTTGTCGACACTCGCGGAGTTACCACGGAGGCGCGGAGCCTCCCCCGGAAACTTTCGCCCTCTAGCTTACGCGCGAACATTAGTGCCATTTGAAAATGTGAAGGATTCTAAGCAAATAACGTTTGACTAAAAGTGGGCAAAAATGTTGCCATTCAAGATGACTCTCAAAATCACTAACTTAGTATTTTTATCTCTGTTCTTGCTGTATTTCAACCCCAAAGTGAAGGGTCAAGCGACCACCAGTGATAGCAAAATACCGATTGGTAAGTCGATACTTGATAATTAAGTTAATTTTCAGAAGGAAGTTGGAGAGGAGCTGCCAGAAAAGTTGTTTAAGGCGGCTTATAGGCTTGTGTTTTATTATTGCGATGAAAATACTGTTTGTTAGCGACGACGGCGCCGGTGGTAAATGGTGTTTTTCTGCGAACGATGGTTTTATTCATGTTAGAAATTTCGTTTTTTAATTTTTTAGTATTATGTGTAAGAAAATTATAACATGAAATGTGTTTAAATATTATTATATTTAATAAGCTGACGTAGCAGAACTTGAGTCAACGGCTGAGGAAGAATCCGCGAAATTACTTAAATTAAAGAGAATTTCAAGTGTAGTTCATTATATATTATTATAAAAATAAAAATTGAATTTCAAGTGTATAATCTTTTACATCTCACATGTTCGGTAAGTAGGTTCTTATTACCCACAAATGGGACTTGTAGGTGACCAACAAGTGTTCTAGGGTAATAATGTAGCTAGAAAAGCCCCAGGGCGATATGTAATTAAAAAAAACTTCACCCTTTCGAAATGTTCGCGTACATCTAACCATCATACTGGCAATAGACATCACGCATTCAGCCCAATGACCAAAGAGATCGCTTCGCTCTTCATCCTTGTCTTCGTCATCAATTTTAAATATCGAACAGCGAAGCTCAATTTTCTTCTTGAAAAAAAAAGTTCTTTACTTGGTTCTTTTTAATGTAAAAAGGCGGGAATAGAAAACTTTTACATGAAATATTCTTTGCTTTTGTATTTTTTTTATAATTACGTACTAATTAGGAAAGAACAATTATTGTAATGCCGGTTTTATTTCTACTTACCTCACAATCGAGATGTAAAGTAAGAAGTAAGGAACTGGGGTGTAAGGGGTGTAAGCATCAATTGCACTCTCGAACTATAGGCGCCCTCGCTGCGCTTGTGTGCCGTGAGATATTTATATCTAAGGCTGCAATTGATGCCTTGCAACTTTTGGCTACTAATCTACTATTAATGGAAAATAATTATAGACACCCGCCAAAAGCGGTGCAAAATACGTGTACCTGTCGACGTTGATAAATCACTTTGCTACCTAATTGGATTTCACTTGAAACCCACGTACTCTCTATCTCTCTCCATCAGTGTCGCCCAGATTTCACTTTCCATAGTCCTCAATAAAACAATATGTTCGACAAGGTTCTCTTACGACTCTATTTGAGTTTCAATTTTTCATATTCAACCATGTCAGACACTCTACATTTCCTTTTAAATTTGTAACGTTAAATTAAATCAAACTCAACAAATTTTAATATGGAAGATACTCATATGCAGAGGATACATGCCGCTTATTGTGGTGATGACACTGGCTGTTTTTCACTAATAAAAATGCTCGTAACATTTTATTTTTTTATTATCATCAATATCAATACATATAAATTGAAGAAAGGCCTAATTTGTACATATGATATATTTTTTTAATTCTTCATGGAATATACTTAGTTTCTGATATAGATGACGAAAATATAGTTTTGGAAATTTTTGTCTGTCTGTCTGTCTATCTGTCTGTATCTCTAAACGCACATCACTCGAAATCAACTGGACCGATTTGCTTGAAATTTGGTATGTAGGTACATTGTACTTATATACCGGTTTAATATCTTAGATACATTTTTTTATTGATGAAAGTCTGATATAGATAATAATTGGAAGGCATCAATTTTCAATTTAATTTTGTTATATTCTAGTTTTGAACACAAAGATATATATATATATTGTATTTCCGAAATAAATCAGTAGATAGCGCCACTAAAACTTTTAAATCTCTATATCACGCTATGGTGTCTATCTCACAAATCCATACTAATATTATAAAGAGGTAATCGTTTGTGAGTGTATGTTTGAGGCGGATAATCTCCGAAGCTACCAAACCGATTTCAAAAATTATTTCACCATTAGAAAGCATTATCCGAGATTGCTATAGGCATTTTGTTTTGAAATAAATTAGTATTCAGCCTGCTCAATCAACATTATATATGATATAAAGAAATCCGAAAAAAAAAGCGCTAACGAAAATCTTAACGTTTGTACGCTGGCCCTAACATTGAAAACACAATGTACTACAAAAATATAAGATTTTAGTAGATCCATAAAATATTCCGCGATACAAATCAATCAACATACAATCTTTTATAATTAAGTATCTACAAGGCATTTTAGATGTAAAAAGTTATTGTAAATTTAAAGGTGCATTTTTATAATTATTATTACACAAGCATATTAATCCTTATGATTAAAAGTATTGAGTAAGTATTTAGATTGTTTCATCATCAAGAGAATTTCACGAAGATAAATTTTGTCCTTTACAGCACATAAATTAGATTAAAAGATTCTGAAATATCGTAAAAAAAATACGCACACCGAATTTTATTTAAGAAGGTAGATACTTTTATATTATTTAACACGGCACGCGGCGACGGCGGCTCGCGGTGTAACGCAGAGCGCGGTCACAGCCCGCAACGAAATCGTAAGATTTTTACTTGATACTTAAATGCACAAGGTAATTTTATTTATATTCTTTGTATTCATACAAAAATTGTTATCAGTTGTCAGAACGATTTCTCTATCTACTTTATTTCTTTTTTAAAACTAAATTTACAATACAAGACAAAATATATTTATTGCCCATAAAAACAATATCAGTACAAAATAATACAATACATGTACATACAATGGTGGGCCTATCGCTCAGCAATCTCTTCCAGCAAGACTGGGTAGTGAAAGAGGATAGAAGAGAGTGGGCGCAGTATGTATCAATATATCAGTATAAAATTTCCGTTACTGAGTGACTGACAGACAACGTACTCCCGCAAATGCTGGGCGGGAAGCTGAAATTTAGATTAGCACTAAGACAGGATTTTTGGAAATTCTACTCCGAAGGGGGTGGAAGGGGTGAAAAGCCGTTGAACACCGTTCTACACTGTTAGTGACTTAAACATTTGGGTTTTGGTTGTTCAAGCAAGTAATGAATTCAGTGTGTTTCAGATCTTTCTGAAAATTAACCCTCAACCCCTTCAAAAGGGAGGTGAGAGATTGTATGGGACTTAATACAATTTTCAAAGTAAAAAGCTGAAAATAGGCACACTTACTTTTTGTAGTAAATAACAGTAATAGTAAATACAAAAAATGTATAATTTACGTTTGTGGTTAATTAAAAACCAGGACATAAAAGTCATGGAAAACGGGACGGCCTGAGTTGCAGAAAGCGAGAGTGGAAGTAGAAGCGGGAAATGGGAAGGAGACACGTAGTGGGAAACGGCGGGACAGGACACATTGCAATAAACATGATGGCACAATATGTAGGAAATGGTACGGGATATCTACTTTACATTACATAGCAGGAAGCGGGATTGGACAAGTTTGCGGGAAACAGGAAATTGAACTAAAGATGAGAAAAAATGCGAATTTGAATCATATATGTTTACCAGTCATACAGAGTACGCGATAAAAAAATTACTGAGATTTTTGCTATGAAATTCATGCGGGCGAAGCCGCGGCCAAAAGCTAGTTGTTCGAATACAATGTCACTCTATTTTTAAAATTATTTCCCGCCCTCGAGAAGGAAGCAATTCCGGTGATTTTTTTCGAGAGTGGGAGTCTCGCCTCTCCCACACGCTACACGTGATTGCGTCATTTTAAAATAAAGACACCTTAAATGTATATATCACTTGAGTTCCCTCAATTCTGAAGAAAAAAAAATACAATTTGATACTAGAAAATATATGTTGCAATAATTTCGTGCCATTGTGCTGTGTAATCGCACATCAAGTTTTTATACGAATCCCTAACAACTTAAATTTACAGATACAACAAAAAATTTTAAACAGTTTTTTTTATTATCATGTTATCAAAGCTATTATGATTATTTGGGAAATCTTTGCTTAGTGATTCAGGAGGAGTCTAATTTTCGCTGACTAAAAAAATATGTTGTTTTACTATTTTTTGCTTGATACTATAACTTGATCTAATTCTATTGTAGCACTAATGGTGCTACAATAGAATTAGATCAAGTGGCGTATAAAAGTGGAGTTCTGAAAGTTTGCAGTTTTTGCAGTTATCGTTACAGCGCCATCGTAAATTATTCACATAATAATACTTTGGTGGCGTATAATTATTCTAATTAATGTTTTACTGTCTGTATAGCGAAATTTTGTCATATTTGCTAACTAATCTTAAAATGGTTTATTAAAGAAGAAGAATCTTATATGTATAGTATATAATTTCTTAACTAGTTGTGTAAATATGTAAATTTATTTCTATGTAAACATTTATGTAAGTAATATTTATTACAGCCATAGCCATAGCACTCTTTGTTGGACAAAGGTTGACTGTTAGATAATGCTTTTAGTAAGAATTTTTGTGCAATAAAATATCAGTAAATAAATAGGAATATTTTGATAAATGACAATCTTTTACAAAAGCTGTATAGGATGAACATATGAATTGGACATTAATAAAAGAATAGTGGTCAGTAATGCCTCCGGAGATTCGCAAATAGTTCGGTGTGCGTGTCAATATTTAATGCACTCATGTAATATGCCAGGATCAAAAGTGTAAAAACGGATGTGTTTTGTTAGAAGTTATGAATTTTGAATAAACCTGAAAGGGTCGTCCCTACTCAATATTTATAACGAGAAAAGATTTTTTATTCTTGCTTGTAATGAATAAATTAAAAAACGACTAGTCTTATCTTACGGTATTAATAAACGACTAGGTAATAAGAAATCTTCTCTCACAGCTCTCTGGCGACTCCACGCATATGGTAATCGGGTGATTTTTAGAGCGTTTCGACCCCGTTTTACTGAGAAAGGAATAATTTCCAAATTCATTCATAAAATGTACATTACCACAATACAGAATGATTATTTTAAAGTCGGGTAGTAAAATGAATTCTCTTCGTTAAAATTTGAACTACTGTAATGACAAGGTAGCTGCAGTGGTCGAAACGCTTTGAGAATCAACATATCACCACCATAAATTTTACGCATACGCAAGTAGGCATAACATTCTAGGGGTAGGTGCTGTAAGAATATGCGAAGTAGATGAAGATTGCTCTGTCATCTACTTCTATCAGTAACTTTTGCAGTTAATAATAATGATATTGCTTGGATTTAATTATCCTGTCCGGTAGCCTATATCCAATTGGTGACGAGTGTCATAATAACTAAGTATGCCTAGTCGATTAGATTATTTTTGTAATTTTAATGCACATTTCAATCTCCGCGACTTATTTGGTATAGTTGGCAAATAAGTTAGTGTTTAAAATTATCGCTCTTTTCATAATTATATGCGATTTATACAATACAATAAATTCTTAAGTAGGTAAGTGAAAATATTGGTAATTGAGTTTGAATGGAAACTTCGATAATTTTTGCCTTAACCCAAATAACAGGTTATAATAATTTGTATTTAATAATAAATTGTTAATTTACTTCTTTCAAAACATATTGATTAAGAACAACGCAATCCCTAGTCCAATAATTCAATGAAGTTCCAAGATCTCAGCTAACTGCGACGCGTGTACTCGATAGTTTAACTGAGAGATTAATGTTACGGAAAACTTGGTGAGACTGAACTGGAGAAGGGTCAGTTGGAGTACTAGAACCACAGTTTAATTAGACTAACAGTTGTCCAACTGCTTTGATATAAAGGAAATGACCAAAATCTTGCAGTGTCAGTTCGTGTCTATGAATTTAACTTTGAAATTAGTATGGAACGGCGCACCGAAATCGAGCCACCCGCCCCCGGATGCCTCTCTCTTGCCAGCTGCAATACATTTGTGGAACATTGCGAATTCGGTATACATTGCTGGTTTTTAGGATCTGCTGAGCCATGTAGGCTGTGCTCAAATCAAGTAACATAACAAATTGTACCACGTGTGATCTGTAACATTATCAGTCGTGTAATTATCTTTGAGAGCTCTAGTTACCTAGATTTTGCATATTCATCCCGGATACCTTTAATTCGAATTTCAACGACGAATAAGTATTTAATGTTTATTAAGACAATACTTATTCGTCGTCTTTCATTTTTATAGAAATTTTTGCACTCCATTATTCCAACAATTTGAAGCCCATCTAATTTATTATTCAGTCCGTGAATATTCTCAACGACAAAAAACATGAACACTGCTTATTTCATTTCACTACGTGTGTGTGAAATCGAAAATCTTGAATATCAAAATATGTTTATGAATGCATAATTTGTTTCAAAGACAATGAATATTATACTTTGCAGAAATAGCAAATATGAAATTGTTTACAAAAAATATGTATTTATCCTCTTTTAAAAAAGCAAGTATGTGAAAATCAGTAATCAACCAAGTCGTCTCTCGCATTCCTGTTGCTTCTCAGCCAAGCAGCCTGGGCTACCTTTCTTGTATTTGTCTTCGACATCTACGTACCTATATGTGGAATCTTTGTACATTTATTTAGTGATAATGCTAATTCAAAACTTATACGTTAATACTGACAAGTGTATTATTTATGAATTTGACGTACGAGTGTGTAATATAGGATGACATGTACATAAAATATATAAAGGGCCTACTTATATGAATACCTACATTAATCACGCGAGCGAAATTCACGCGGGTGTAGCCGTGGACAAATGCTAATTTTTGAGAAAATGCGGGCATAAAATCTGTTGTTTTGTGAAAATTGACATATTGGTATTTCGCTGTACAAAATAATTTTCACGTCTCAGAAATAGTATTTCATGGATATAAAAACGTAACTTGGCTCTATATCCATTATTGTTGATACCTGTTTAATGTTGGCTCCCTATTAGATGTCATCGAAATCTACGTATCCTTTCACTTCTGTACTCGGTGCTTTACAACACTTAAACTCCTCTTTATCTCAAAGAACGTTTCTGTTTTCTCAGTGAGGTCAATAATCGCGAGGTACGACATAGCGTTAACTCCTTTCACCTAGTTATTGCTGTTCACGTATCCCAGTTGTAATCTCACTCCTTTACTGTCCAGGCTGCTCGTTTGTGGAATGCATTGCCGGCTGAAATTCGCAACGCCCAAACCTTGTCAACTTTTACGAAGCAAGTAAAGTCGCATTATATTAGTTTTCTTTAATCTATTATAAATAATATTTATTCATTGTTCTATAACAACAACATTTACGCCTATCTGTATTTTAATATTTTATTTATTGTTTATTTATTTACTACCGTTAAGTGTACTACGTTAGTTTACTTATTTCTCTTCCCATCCAAAGGTTGGCTGGAAGAAATTTTATTAGCGATAAGTCCGCCTTTGCACTCATTATTTTTGAATATATTGTTGTTACTTATAACTACTTTGTAAATGGTGCAATAAAGAGTTTATATATATATATATCTATCTGTCTTACTTATTTATAATTATTTATTTCACTTTTATTGTAGGTTGCTTTTACACTTGTAAATTATTAAAGTGGCTTGCACCGTCAACTTTGAGGTTGATTTTAACGGAAATTACGCCATTTTGTTTATACGTCAAAATTGACGGTTCAATTTACCCTAAGTTTGTTGGCCCTAGAAGTATCACGTAATAATATGCTATAATGTAAAGGCGTGTACGTACACAAATATGTATTTGAATAAAATATTAAACGATGCAATATTATACAGGTAGAAGTTTCAAAAAGTTAATATAGAATACTGTTTTATTATGGATTGGTAAGTTCTAGGATAACAAAACAAAGGCTGCAGTCTGCACCTTTAGCTGGTTCGTATATTACATCTAAATGATGAATGGATAACACCGAAAGTGAAAGAAAAGATATTGAGAGGAATTAGAAGAAGTAAGCGATAACTAAACTTAAAAGTGACTGTAAAGTTAGTATAATTAAATAAGTTACTTTTATGAATGACTGATTTAATTTTTTCCCTTTGCCTATCATTTTAAGATACAAAATTTTGCTTTATAATGTCAATCCTGTAGACGGAGGTTAAAAATACATTTCAACCGACTGATAATCAAAATATTAAAGTATTCTGTGAAATTTTCATGAAAATAGTAAATTCGTTGTTTTGCCCATCAAAGTTTAATTCTATATTTAGCACCAGTGTCCTTGTTCTGTAAAATAGTAGCCTGCACAGTGTTCTTTGATATATGACCGGAATTATTTCGGACGACAACGACCTACAATACGGGCGCAAAAAGACTGCATGCTCATATAAACTCAGTCCTTTTGTGTAGAACAAATTTTGAGATTTCGTTGTTTCACAATTCGCAATAATTTTTGTTTTCTCATTTATTTTTATTCAGACTTCCCTGACAGCCATTCTTGTAAATATTGACACCTTAGTTAGGTAATAACTTTATAGTATTATCTAAAAATCATCTAAGTATTATCTAAAGATCAAAGACCATCGACTAACGCCTCATGCCTCACATACATCCTCGTTAGAATCTGTGACTTTCATTTCTCGTTAAACAATGTAGATTGTTTTATTATTTTCTGTTGCTTTATTATTTTCATATTCCACACATTTTTCTCAATGACTGGCACATAATATCTTGTTATTGACTGACGGACTAACTGACTGGCTGGCTAAACTACTGGGCGTAGGAAGCATGTAGGTTCACTTGAAAGGTGAAATTTTGTTTCCCTGGAGAGTTGAAGTTAGTGGCTTGAAAATTTGGAGTTTAGTTGTTTACAACAAATTAATGACATGTTTCAGTTTTTTTTTCTGAAAACTAACCCTCAAACGTGATGGATGGAAAAATATGTAGGTAATGGTACGGGAGCCCTACATGAAGGGAAGCGGGATTGGACAAGTTGCGTAGCGGGAAACTGGAAATTGAACTAATACTAATTTTAATCATATATGTTTACTTGTCTTACAGAATACGCGTTCAATCCTCATATTCGTTTCTGTGGGCCTGGTGTGTGGCGGTGCTTTTATTCATTTTCGAAATACACTATTTTCCAGTTTTTACTAAAGACCAAAAAAGTAAAGCTAAAGACCTAAAAACTTGTCACTTTTACTCCACTTTTTCGGAATCAATATGAATAAGTAAATAGAACCTTATGGTTCTAACATATATATTTATTTTTATACTTTTATGCCGTTTAGTCCAACAATAGTACTAATTAACTATTAAAATGTGAATTCCGTCAAGAAAATTGAATAGGGGTTTTCGTAATTTACCCTTCGGTGCTATACGAAGTACATTTACGAAGCTCAACATTATAAATTTTACTTGAGTAAAAAAAATTAAAACAAATATTTAAGATCGTAAGGAAAATACTTATCATTCTTTATCTATAGGCACGTTATAATAACAAATTAAACTCAATCAATGTAAAATATCCAGGAATATATAAAAGGGTATTTTCACCATTATATTTACCTTAATATAATAATAGCTAAACATAATAGAACTATATCTTCTTTAAAACACATAGTTTGAAATGTTCAATAATTTATTGTTTAAATAAATAATAATATAATAAGTTAATTATTTATCTTAAATATTTGGAAACTAGTACAAGACGCTGCGCTCGATTCAATTCCAATCAAACCGCCTTGAAATGCCGCGCTAGACGTAAACGTTGTTAACATACAAAAGCGTAAGTGTAATACGTGAAATACTAGCACAGTTTGTGTTTGTTAGTTCCGATAATCTCTGCACAATTTTATGTTACGGGATCGGCCGGAGTTTCGTGTAAATGATACAGGAATATAGCCGGTTTTTTAAATTGTGTTTTAAAGTTTAGTTATTAGGCCCTTTTATCCACTGTGAACTAATTAAAAAGTTAGTAAATGTGCAGCATTATCTTTATTTCCTAATTATTACTACTATTAAAAAGTATTTAATGTACCTGCCCTAATAATCGCCAATATTTTATGAGATAATTTTAAAAGAAATAGTTGCTCGAGATGAGACATCAAGTCAATGTGAAGGAATGTATTGCATTAAAAATGAAGAAAGGTCTAGGAACAGCTCATAACTTGGCAGAGGCAGCAGCCTCCTCTTTGGATCGTAATAACCGGAGCTACCTATATTTTATAGTTTACACAAAGAAAACACGGAATTTGTATATGGAAAATATTACAGACCGTATTTATTTTTGCTTATCCAGTGAACATTTCAGTACATTTCCGTAAACATATTGAGAAGGCCAGTAATCTGAGTTTAAACTAATAAAAAACAAAAATAATTTACATTTTCGAATAACGTGTAAGATAAAGCTATAGCTATATCATAATTTACCAAGTTGGGAGGTCATCTTAATAGTTTTGCACAGTGGTGTAGTCAACATAATTTCAATTTACACTACCTACGTAGACCTTCACCGAATTTGCAATGATTTTGGTTAGCGCAATATCACTGTTGAAGCTGTGGTTAAGACATGGTTAAGACGCCCCTCCTATGGGATCCTACCTCCTACCGTTTGTATACCTAAATAAGAAAGTTGTTGTGTGTATTTCATTCCAAGTAATGACCACCACACTCAGCTATGAGGAATACGACTATAAAGATTGTCACCTTGATGTGCTAACCAAATTCATAGACCAAGTAATACGCCTATATGATAGATATCAATAAACGTTTACATAAACCACGATTAATTAAGAGGATTAGTAAAGAGAAAATCACTCAATATAGTACAAAAATACATTTTAAAAGTTGCACGTCTGAGTCATTTTGTCCTTTCATCTAATTACTGGTCGGTTTGTGTTTGCCCAAAATAAAATATCTTCCATGAATATTCATCACAAGATTTTGATATCATGATGTTTATAACATGAGTTACTCTTACATTTGAACGCCAAAGAGAAAGTTAAATATGCACAAATGAGGAATAGGGGCCAGAATACGGGATCGGAAAACTGTCGCTTCAAACTAGATTCCAGAAAGATAAATACGCACTGTACTGAGCTACTATATAAAATGAGATTGCTCTTGTCACAAAGATACTGAGATAACATTTTCAATTTGTTTCTATTGATGAACTCTTCGGACATAGAGATTATGGTGCAATGTGCCCAGCACCACCAACACATTTTTTTTATTTATAACGAAAATTAAAGATAAGGCTCTGACGCATTATAGTTTTAAGATACATAGCACGTTTCTGAGGGAATATGTTGTACTATGAAATAAAATGTATTTAGATGGTCAGGACAACCATTTCGTCAAGGGAAATATGTTCATACACGTAGCTGGCATGGTGGTAAACTACAACTAACACCTTTAATATCTAGCGGCTGAGGTTTTGGCCGCGACGCTCATAGATTTTAAATTTTCTTTGTCCGCTATGCTCTTGGCATAAGACTCTCGTTTTATTTTTTTTTCTCCAACTTTTCGACTATTAGAGCGCAGAAATGATAAATAAAAATCGTTAATTACATATGCGTTGTATATGTTTAATTTAGTTTTTCTAATATTTATTGTCCATGGGATATGGAAGTTCAAAAAATTAAGTAAAATAAAAATTTGCAATTTCTGTTCGGGTAAACAATTTTTTACTCGTCTATTTTTATAAACCCATTTAAATGAAAATATGAATATACAGAAACACTTATATTTTCAACAATACTTACTCATGGTTTAAAAAAAAACAAGCTTGTTTAACAATCAAGTGCGTCGCGGTCATAGGATCATCGCGGAACGAGAGCCTAACGGGTGGACCCCACATTTGCATACCACTTTATAAAAAATACACAACAATATGTAAGTATATTGGATTTTACTAAAAAATAACAACGGGCTTGTGTGTTGATGGAAATTGTTAATTTATTTTTTCAAAGTAATCAATATAGACATAATTTTAACACAACCAAATATGATTGAAAACAAACAGCAAGTGTATTTATATAACCGAATTAATAAACAAAGACAATAATTTCAGGAGAATTTCAATTTCACAAGAATTTAAGGAAAGGGTACGATTCAATTGCTGCGTCCTGAAACACATTTATCGAGTACCTATGAAAAAAAAATCTCTTGTTCTTCTTCTAAGCGAATGGACTCTGGTGTTCAAATTAATGGGGACCAATAAAAACCTCGCCATTTTCAAATCATTTATCATGGATTTAATAAGTACTTCGTTGTACGGAATACCTACTAATTCCATATAGTCGATACATTTGCTACAACGATACAAACAATAATTTACTACAAATATATACAGTATAATTACAGGCTACATTTTAATGAAAGCGCCTAAGAACATCAACACACGTCATGTCAACACCTATGCAAATAAATGTAGCATAGCGGAGCGGTTATACGCTGCGTCGCTGCAACGGAGCACGAAGCGACGTCAGTTGCCTCGCTCACCACTTGCTCACACCACAAGTCCACGCGTTTGTTTCGCTCAAAACAAAATAAAACAAAAGCGCAGTACATCGCATTGGATGTTTATAATTTAATATATGTATATTATCACGCCTGTTTCCTCTGCAGGAATGCAGATACTAGGGATTTCCACTTGCCTCCTCTATACTCATGATAACTGAAACTTCTAGAAAAAAAATGCAATATTCTTAAACAAATTAAAATTGAGCTTGGCACGAGATACATGCGCCTTAACTAATTATATTTTTTAGCTTATATTAAGATAAAACGAATCTACAAAATTTGTAAAACAAACGTAATCTAATCCTGTGAGCTGTAATAATAGTTACTAGATTTTATCAGTTTGTCTGATATTCAGCATAATTTAAATACATGGTTTTAATATCCTGAGTGTACTCATAGATCCGCAGCATAAAGTGATTGTAGCTAATAGCGAGTGCTTGACTTCATTCTCAAGATGAAGTGGCAGTTTAATTAAGCTAAACAATTACACAATACAGTGATCCTGTCATACTGGTAAATAAATTTCTATACAAATATATTTTATATTCTCAGAACACAAAATACTGAGGATATTAAATGTAATAATGTATTTGTATTATTTCTTACAGAGTCTGACGTTAATATTGATAGCGAGTTAAAGCTCTTCCCGATAATTTTACAATGATTATATCATATACTTATCTATGCAAAATATCAAAAAAGTATCGCGAAAGTACTGGAATCTTTTTGTGTAACGCCGGTCGGGTGTTAAATAATGGAGTGAGTTATAAGTGAACGAACGCACTCCTCGCGTGTGTTGGCGTGAGAACACACCTGTTATTTTATTTTAGGGCTCCCTGGGTACCGTGAGGCATGCTCGTAATACTAAACGTCATATATAGTGGAAACTATTACAGCGAAGATTGGATATGGAGCAAACATACAGAATCACGTGTTTACCCTTCACGAGGGAAACAAAGCGATGATTCAGGAAATCCGAAGGCTATGCTTATTTAGATAAGCAGGCTGGAGCAAGCGGTTGATGTTTTAAAATAATGACAAATTAATAGTTCATCGCCTATGAGAAGAATTTTTAAATATAATTTGAAGTCAAACAAGTAGAAAGATCAACAGTGAAGCAACTGGTAATTCGCATTTTTGCAATCTAGTGGCAGGGCAGTGCCCGCCATGTCGAGCGAAAAGCAAACTCTGATACCATCCTTTATTGGAACCATTTCGGCGTATTTTCGTGCCCATATGTGAAAACCCCTGGATTGACTACAACATAGAAATTATCCTCTTCTAGTAAGCTATACATACACCAGAAATTCAAAATTTCGATCTGTTAGATTGTCTAAAAAAAACTCATGAATCTTTTGGTAAAGCCAAGTCAAGTCTAAAAGGTCCTTTCCTGCGATTTTTTCATTCATGCCTTCGACTGTACTTAGAGTATATTAAAAAAAATGAATGCCTCATGATGAATGAATTTGTATTTTCTTTGTGTATTTTTATTAGGGCAGTTTGAGCATGGAGCTCGTAGACAAAATTATTCTAGAATATTGTTAAAAGTGCTTTGAGGCGCCATACCATATTAAACTCATCCCTTACAAATGAAAATAGTGGTATTCCATCTCGTCTCGTCTCCATCAAGTCTTCAGTTCAGTATTAATTTATAGATTTCTGACTTATTAACATAATCATGATCATCATAGCAACTTCATGACTGACGTCACTGATTGCATGTCCGATATCTTCGTCATACCTACCATACTATACCATTTCTGATATAACTAATGTGAGTGATCAAATTGGCAATACTAATATGGGTATAACGCTTAGTGGTTATAACCAAGCATATTAAATTTCAATCACATCGAAACTGAATACATGCATCACATATTTTATGTACTAGTATTTCGCCATACCACCTGTCTAGTCAATTTAGAATTTTTAAACAATGAATTATTGAAATCTTTCAATATCTTGTAATAATGTTCATATGGATATTTTTAAAGCTTTCAGTTTGCAACATGCGACCGCGCACGGTGTAATTAAATTAAAGATTGCTAAATCCCCAACATGAAATAAACATTAGTTTTCGTGCATTCACTCGTAGAATATTTTCAGTAGATAGTTACTTGGCCATTGTTCTGCTCACCGCAAAGCGAGATGTAAAGAAAATTTAGGGTGACAGCAACGCACAGGCGGCCTCACAATACGCGTAATCTGCATGGGCTTCAAAATAAATAACATACAGAATGTAAACGTTGCTTAATGCATTGTAATAAAAAAAATCATGTTTTAATTTCAGTAACAAACAGAAATATTTTTTAATATATTTATTAAATAGGAATGCGGCCTCTCTTTTACCAAATGGTTATGTTTAATTTAAAATGCTATGTAAATGTTCTTTAATATTATTATTATGGGCTACTATTTTATTATATTATTTATTTTCTGGTAATTCTGATGAACACGTATCACACTCTAACGTATAATTATGTTGATTCGCCAACTATACTGTAATACATCTACTTAGCGTAAAAGCACTTTTAACTCATCCTTCACTTTATTTAACAAAATATACTAGCGCTTCGAGGAATACCTCACTAATTCACGCGACGTATGTACTCTGGCCATTGTTCTCGTTAAAGACCTCAAATTTACACATCGGCATAATATTTACGGAATTTGACAAAACAATAATTTCAATCACACCAACGGAATGAAACTTGCTAAGCTCTTATGCGGCTATAGACTAGTCATAGATTTAATAAGTACTTCTACTAATTCCATGAGTCTAGTTTGTTGGACTTGACACTAACAGTTAATAATACCGTTATAAAAAGCACAGATACAAGTAGCCAGTCCATGCCACATTACATACGAGGAGAAGCAGAGACTAGGAATTTCCGCAGGCTACGATCTAAATAAATTCACACGCTTCCTCTAATGCTCGTCACGCTCTGTATGCTTAGATGGAATAAATATTATAATCACTCAAAATATTGAGTAGATTCGCCATTGCAGCGTGTTGTTCGGTTGTTCGATGTCGATTCTTCAGAAGACCCGTATGGATAAGCTTGCTTATTATTATTCTTCTGTCCGTATGGCATTTATTTTTTGTTTTGAAATCTGAAAAACAGAATGGGTTGCTCCAGTCACCTGCGCAGAAAAACGCAAATTTTGGTAAACGTATGGGCATTGCGCAGATTAAAGTCAACGTCAAGCTTGACTGTCCAACTCAACCTTAACGTACTTTTATATCCTTTGACTTACAAAAATTACTATCTTTACAAGCAAGTTTGTGCGGGAGCGATCTTGTAAATAAATTTTGACACAAATGATATCTTCAACCGATTGAGCTAAAATTTTGAATATACATTTAATTTGTATGAACAAGACAACGCATTAAATATTATTATGATATGCATGACCTGACGGTGTAAACAGTCGAGAAATGTATTCTGTATCATACTGTACTGTGACGTCGAGCCACGCTGTACGCCCTTTATTGTGATTTAGACTGAGGCGGCGTTGTGAATGCTCGTCGATAAATTAGATCTCAATCACGTAGGCACCATGCATTACTTCCAACAACAGACATACCTACCTACACATCGTAGTTTCCGTTCTATTAGAGCTAGATATTTTGCAATGTGTTAAAGATTAATTTCTAATATAAACAGAATGATAAAATTCCTTCAAATAAATAAACACTCATGACGTTCTGCATTTCTGTCATTGTTTTTCGAAAAAATTAACAGTTTCGTAATGTTGTAGTTTTTGTACTTAGCTTGAAATTAAATGAATTGTTTTTAATAATCCTAAGTATTGTGAGCACAATAGATTGAAGTTCAGAATTTTGTTTTATTTCGCAAGAAAAAATTGCGAAATAAAACAAATGAGAATTAGAATTTCTATGTTTGAACTGAAGTTTGCCATTGCCCGGAAGCACTCGTATGTCCGTGGTATATTTCATGACTATATTAATGGGTGTCGCGCATATTCGTGAAGGAGCGTAGGTTAGGGATGGTGGCTATTGTTTATGCATGAAGTTATTATTTATGGCCAAATATATCGCCTTCCCACAGAATATAGTCAGTAGCTAGAATCCCACTCCTTTTTACACTAAATTTACTAAATACATACATTATAGGAGTACTAGCAGCCCATCTCGGCTTCGCTCGGGTAAAAACATAATAAATTATACTTAGCCCTAAACCTACCTCAGGAATCATTCTATCTAATAGTGAAAACCCCATGAAAATCCATATAGTAGTTTTTTATTTTATAGTGAACAGACAGAAAGACGCGTTAGAGGACTTTGTTTTATAATATGTAAGGATAATAAATAGTATTAAAAAAAATACAATTTCAAATCATATAATTTAATTTTTTTTTCAATTCTGAAAGTCGCTATGAAAAATAACTGATTAATATTTTCTGGATCAATAAAATAAAATACTAATAAAAATAGAAACACGCATTAGACGCCCAACGTGGAGCCGCCACCTTGCGGCCGACAAAATGTACATTATAATATTCACAACAAGACGTCTGAATCTAAACAATTTAATCCAAAACGTGATAGAAACAATAAACAAGGTATTTATAAATATTATAGCAAGCTGCGAGCAAGGTAATCCGTTGGCGCGGCATTTTTATTGTAGGCACATCGCGAATTTTCAAGAAAATATTATCTTCGTCTGATTTTCCTACACCTATTTTGAGAAGTAACGGCTTCAGTATTATCTATATTTTGAAAGCAAAAAATAGATAAACCTACTATTTTTTCTCTTAGTTATTTTTACTCGATTTGATTTGATCGACGATGTTTACTTTTTAATTAGGAAAGATAAATCGACTAATTTATATAATCATCACTTATTGATTTATGAACATCATGTCATGAATTAAAATTGAATTGAATATAATCGTTTCTTTGTTACTATCGGTAAAATCTAAAATAGTTCACAAACAACCAATTAGTCATATCCTTTATAATGCATAATATTCTCAATTTAAGGGCTACGATCCATTGTTCCGTCTTCCTCCATCATAATGTATATTAAGACGTTTTATTGTTTTTAAACATGCAGTCAAGAGTCAAATGAAAACACTATCTTTCTCAAATGGACTACCTACCTACTTATTCGAGATCTAGAACTTGTACTTGACAGAAAACTACTTTTTAGTGACCATATAGACTCCATAATTAAAACATCTTCTAAATGTCTTGGATTTGTACTTAGAAACTCGAAAGATTTTAAGCAAGTCAAGTCACTTAACATTCCATTGCGCATAATGTCAGATTCATTCGGAATACGCGTCTCAGGCGTGGAACCTTATGTATAATAATGTTCTTATATTGAACGTTTAGAAAAGGCTTATAAAATATTAATTACCGTTCGAAGTCTAATTTTACTAATTATATTTTATCTTGTAAAATGCATCATATTGCTTATATATAAATCTTGTTTTTTTGCACCACATCACGAGTTCTCATGTTGATTGTCACGAAATACTTAAATCTATTAAATTATTAGCTCCGCAAAGTAGAATCAAAACAGTGACAGCAACAAATTACCGGCAAAATTTTTCAACTTTTAGGACATGTAGCAATTATAATAAGCTATCACGTGAAGTCGACATGGATATTTTAAGCAAAACGTTGGTGGCTTTAAAGATATCAAATCAATACATCAATACATATAATAAAACAGTAAAAAAAGTGTTTCTGTACATTGAAGATATTTAAATATAAAAAAAGATATCTGTAAAGAATCTGTAATAGAATAAGAATTTAAAAAAGTCTGTCTGTATGTCTGTTTATCTATTTGTTTGCACACGCTAATCTCTGGATCTACCGGAGGGATTTGTATGAAACTTTTTTGTTCTATAGCTATAAAGCCTGGTCAACATATAGTGTATAATTTATTTTGGAAACAGGAACAGCTCTAGCAGTACCTATAAAGACCAGCTAAACTGTAGGAAACACAGAAAAGTAACCTTACCGAAATTGTTCTCCCTGATGAGCATTTTCTGATAACGTATACAAGTCGAAGATATGGAACACCCGATGTTGAACTCCAACAGACCAGCTACACTATAACAGATATGACAAAAGCGCCTTAACAAAAGTTGGTCAGCCTGATGAGTATTTTCTGTAGACTTTTAAAAATCGAAGATATGGAACACCTGATATAGACCCATGATGCTCCAGTTAAACTATACTAAATAAAGAAATGATGTCTGAACAAAAGTTGTCCAGCCTGATGAGCATTTCTCGTATAAGAGTTGAAAATCTGGAACATCTGAAGAAGAGCCATAATGGGCCAACTAAACTATAGGAAATATACAAATATACATTAACCTTTTTGAGTCTGATGAGCATCTTCTGTATAGTTATCGTTACGGTTTGTCTGTACAGTTAAATTTCTCTAATAATTATGACTTCTTACCAAAAGTTGATCGGCCACGCGAACGAAGTCGCGGTCATCAGGTAGTTACTAATAAGTTTTTCGAGTTTGTTTGTCTAGTGCGGGCGCACTCTTCTCTCAGCTTTTTTCAAATTATTTAAGAGATACTAATTTGTTGGTTGATCTTCTTTATATTTGTTTTAGTGTTAGTGTATATCTAGGCTAGCATTTATTTAATAAGTATGTCGATTTTATTATTGTTTGTATAATTTGTATAAGTGAAGATTTTTAAATCTATAATAATAATTGCTGTTTTTGTTAATACATTATCTGTTTAGCCGATAATGTTTTATTTAATTAAATAAATTACATGCTTTGTGTTAAAAATATATACCTAATTAAAACACAAACCCACGCACGTTTGCGCCAGACTAGTCGAAAATTCATTTCAATATCACATCTTTTTCACTCGGTTTACTTGCCAATTAAGGTATATAACGTCATCATAACGTTTGTATTGTTATATTGATGATTTTAAAATTCTGTGATGTTTTCTGAGATAAATATGAGTAAATTAAATTTTGCAATTAGTTTACTCATTGACTCGTTATGACCTTGTCATAGACCAATACTACCGTTATGACCTACACAACTTTCAAAATTTATAGTATTTTTCTCAAATATAAAGCTTTTTGTTACTCAATGCAATACACGAGTTGAAAGATTATACCCGACTAGGAATATGAAATGTGCATCTTTTCACCCTCAACGGTTAGCGGTAGAACGTAACTTAGCGGCATTGTGTGCGCCGCCATTGTGCGCTGCGTTCAATCCTGGTCTAACCATTGAAACATGAAAACAACTTTATTTAATGCGTCGTAGTGTTTAAGTATACGAGTAATCCGGTCTGCATGAACGAATAATCGTTAAAGGGAAATGCATCGCACTAGAATAACTTCCATTCACCGTTCAAACTATATTCACCACGCCGACGATGCTTTGTATCTGAGAAAGTATACGTTTTGCTCAAAAGCAATATTTTGGAAAAACTTTCTTTACAATTTTTGACTGTATTTGACTAACAAAATTCATGTTTTCTTTCGTTACATTACAAAATGTATCGACTTTGTCCTCGCCTTTCTTTTAAAAGATTTAAGCTGACGAAATAATGACACTGAAATATCTTAAGCACCGGCGATTCTAAGCCGCCTTAAATTAAGAAGCAATAAAAATTCTGTTCCATTTGCTGTCTGTTGTAAAGTTTTTACGGAAAGTATAATGTAATAAATACATTCTTATATAGTTTGCAGTCCTAATTTTGGCAAGATCATTTATAACAATGACAATAATAACACCAATTTAATTATACAATATATACCTACAACCATATAAGTACGTAGGTACTTTCCGAACATATTTTTTAATATTTCGAAAAGATCACTACTGGGAAGAAACGCTGAAAAAAACTCATTGAATCGAACAGTATTTCTAACGCCTTTGATATCTTGATTGCATTTTAATAATGATAATGGTAAAATAATGAGAGCTATTTCGGAAGAATCAATTACATGCGAATATACAAACAAAAAAGCAGCAGTGCTAGTTCAAAGTAAAAGATAGAATCGTGAATTTTATAAATTTTTTTTTTCAGTATACACAGACTATTAGGTTGGTTACAAAGCACTTCAATATCACAGGCACGATGCCTGTTCTTTGAGCTCGGAGATGGGCCACGGTTGGCTGCTACGAAAATACTTGTTACTTTTAACATTATTTGATCCCACAACTTGCTGCAGTGATTTTGGAACGACACCCTTTGAGTTTTCAAACTGTGTGCAATAAAAATGACGCTTTTATGGTTGCTTCTCGGAAAAATATTTCCATATTCATGTCCAATTTCCTATGTCTTGCTATATTTTTGGTGCAGTTTAAATATTTGCTTTTAGTGCTCTGTAGGGTAGATGATACAATTTTATTTTGTTTTCTATTCGAAATCCCCTATTTTATTAGAAACACACTTTAAAAGATGTGACAAAAATAAAACAACTAAATTTTGAGCGCGTCCAAACGATTCATATTACTAAATAATACTCTAACGTGACGTCTATAGAATAATTTCTTAACAAAAACAACTATGTTTATCCGACAATGTTTACGATGATAAACTACTGCTAAAAGTTGTTTCAAAATATCAGTTTCTTACGATAGTTGAGTTTATTTTTATAATTTTTTTAATGCACTTTCCAACCAACTTTAAATGTTTCTATACTAATGCAGCAGCATTACAGTCAGTATTTTAGTATCTTCTGACCTTGATCATCTATCCTATTGTCTTATTATTATCGTTATCATTAAGTATAATAACTACTTCAATTTAGCTGTGTTTTAATCATTGGATACCTACTCGTTAACAAAACGATATCTATCTACGTTCATAATTTTTCTGAACAGCCAATAACTTGAATTAACTCTATATAGTCACAGTAAGTACCTATAATAATCCCCTTGGAATCTGACTGAACCGGAATAACACAGCACATGAAACGTGCAAACGTCACAGCCGTGCAGTTAAAAATGTAAATATGGCGATAAAGCACATGTGGAAAAACAGTGTACGGTTCATAAAAAAAGTTGTGAAAATGTGAGCACCCTCTGCGCCCGGTGTCTGTTGGTGAAACCAGTAGTGGCTTTGGAGTAGTCGCTTACGCGCAACGCAATGCGACGCCACTTATACTACATAAATATAGACGATACATTTTCCTAAAAATCTTTGTTAGCATACTACGTTACCTTTTACCTAGCTAAATAAATTTTTCTGGATTCATTTAATTACAAAGTCTGCACAATGGAGTGTAAGAGTATGTACGTAAGGTATAAACTAGTTTGGAAATAAGTAGTAATTACAAAATTGTGATTATAATTATTCCACAAATAAATACTTCTTCGTTTATATACAAGTTTATTTGTTTCTAAATTTTATTGGACGTTAGTTTTCATGTAAAAGCACCATTTATCACCTTTCAGGGGTCTCTATTGGTTCCCCTAATTTTTGTATTAGTAATTTCGGTTGGTTGGTACACCAACTTTTTGCTTAAAATTTTTCGTACATTTTTATTATTCTTAATTTAGTATAGCCTATTTTGGATTACTCTAATAGTTTATCGTTATTCATTTACTTCCCAAATTAGTAGTACAAATAATTTATTACTTCTAATATTCCTGATGGTTTAAGTATGTTTGTCACTAAACAATTAAGTACAAACGTATAACGCCTAATATCTTTATTGTGCAATAATCTTTGTTTATCTACCAGTAAGTATAGGCTCTTCCCAACATAACCTAACTTTTTGGACACATATCCAAACCTAACCATCTTAACCTTTGTTGGCATAGTTTGAAGCTCCGCTCGCTCCGCTTTTCGCTCGCTCCGCTTTTCGCTCGCTCCGCTTTCCGCTCGCTCCGCTTTCCGCTCGCTCCGCTTTCACAGCTACGTTTGAAATCTATATGGTTTTTTATTGCGGGGGGCTACCGCCCCCCGAACCTCCCAAAAGCGGGGACTGCGCCTCCTGCTTCCCCTGCTGTCCGACTTGAGTTTTTAACCTGTTGAAGGACATTTCGAAATTATTAATATATACATACATTTAATATGAGAATATTGTCTCAAATATTATTAAACTAGGTACTGTTAAGTGTAAAGAAAAACATTCCAAATAATTTTAGGATGTCTAAACAATAGAGATTCTAAAATTGTAGCTAACAATTGTAAGGCTAAATTATATAAGGTCCTTACATATGAAATTGGCGTTTTGTTGTACTGGCCACTTTAATCACAAATTTCTCCTCTTTGGTTAGGAATTCCAAATTAAAATTTATACAGCTATTTGCACATGTATTTGTATTTCGTTAACCGCCATTCATTTGTTTTTTTTTTCTTCTGATGTTTATGTTTGCGTCACTCAGTTTACAAAATAGAAAACTTAAAATATCGCGTTATTTACGAGTACGAGTTCCACCGTGGTGCGGAAATGGCGTCATGGGTTAATGATGTGTATGGCGGTCGTATCGCAAAAGAAAACACAGTGCGTTTTTATTTCCAACGTTTCCGTTCTGGTAATTTCGTCTCGAAGGCCCGTGGACGGCCGGAGACCCTAGTTGATAATGAAGAGTTGAAGGCTATTGTGGAAGCGGATCATCCGCAAACCACGTCCGAGTTAACTGCCTGAGCTTCATTGTTAACGATAAAACTATTTTAATCCACTTGAAGCAAATTGGGAAGATTAAGAGACTTGAAAGGTGGGTACCTCACGAGTTGAGTTAAGCAAACCGGCAAAAGCGTGTCGACTGCTGCGTTACTTTACTTAACCGGCTCAATATGAAGTAAAATGATTTAAATCAAATCATTACCTGTGATGAAAAGTGGATTTTCTACGATAATCGGAAACGCTTATCGCAATGGCTGGACCCTAGCCAGTCAGCCTAATCCTGCCCCAAGCGAAAATTGACCTATAAAAAGTTACTTGTAAGCGTTTGGTGGACTAGTGCCGGTGTCGTTCATTACAGTTTTCTCTAATCTGGCCAGACTATTACGGCAGACGTCTATTGTTAGCAATTGCAAACTATGATGGAAAAGCTAACTGCTAAACAACCGAGGCTGGTCAATCGCTCCAGTGGCGTCACTGCTGCTTCAGAACAACGCTAGACCACACACTGCACAACAGACGGCTGCCAAATTAGAGCTAGGAGCTTCAATTGGAATGTCTAAGACATCCACCGAAATCGCAGGACCTTGCTCCAATAGATTACTCCGATCGGGCAATCCAAACCACCCTCAAAGATTTTGTTGATTCCCGTCCGAATGGTTTTTTTAGTAAAAGGATCAATGAACTATCTATGAGATGGCAAAAGTGCATAGATAATAATGGTTCTTACTTTCATTAAATTAATATATTATATTAAAAAATATTCGACTTTTTGTTCATCCTATACCAAACGCCAATTTCAAATGTTCCTTACATTAGAAACTATAATTATAAACGAATCAAAGGGCACCCCCTTTCAGTGTGGAGAATTCTAAATTATTAAGAAAATAGGTCTGAAAGACAGAAGAAGAATAGGTATTGTTTCATTACATAAACCTACTACTTATTATACTCATATTTGCCTGCTCATTAGCTTCATAATGATAAGGATTACACATTGTCATCTAATGTAACATATTTATCGGAATATTACATTTATATTACCTTTATTCATTCTAATAGTATAAAGAGAAAAAAATTGTATTTTAGTTTTTTTTTGAATAGACTAAATAATTGCTGGACCGACATTGATGATATTTGGCAAAGAGAGAAATCAAACAGTCAACTATTTTTAAAATTATATTTTTACCCATGTGAAGCCGCGTCGAGTATTGTGCACGTGTATTGAAAAAGAAAAAATCTGTTCATTTTGTTCCGAGTTATGTTTCTTTGTATTGTGCACGTCTCTCATTATGTTACTAAGGTAAGATATAACCAGGCGCGGTATTAAATGTTTACTTATTAGTACATGTCAATTTTTGTTACCTTATTTCATATCTTATTTGACTAAGAATCAACCTTTGATTCCAATCTTCAAGGAATCCTCTATCTTTATCCTAACATATAGGTTAGCAATATTACTTCTAGTATCACTATCATTACATAGTATAAAACAAGTACAATTATGACAATTATTCTGTAAAATTATCTTCACGACGTCACATCTCTGAACGCAACCGGGAAATGTGAACACGAAAAGAACGTTTCGCTCTTACGGACAAGACTACAGGTATTCCACGAGGTAGCAAACATTTAATCTTGTAATCAATCAAACCGACTGTTTGTACATATTTATGTCCAAGCTTCGGATGTCCTGACAGTGATGGCCACAGCCAGCTAACCAAGTACCCAGGCAAGACATCTGACAGCTGAGAAAATGCCGTCAGCAACATCACAGCACGTAAGGTGGACTTCACTAACCACTTTGTTGAGCTCGTATTTATCTTTTAATTGTCTAAATTTAGATTTCACTGGTAGTAAAATCAATCGCTACAACGAGTACAACAAGTGAAAAAAAAGTGTTTTAAAAAGTTTCTACTTTTATTCATTTTTCATAATGTGTTCTTCAAATATTATTGTGTTCAAGACGACATCGTTTCTGGAAATAAAACTAAGTTATGCGTAAAATTATGGAAACCTCTGGGTACATTTGGGTTGTCTTTTTAACCAAATTAGGAGTCAAGAGTAGGTACAAAAGAATAATAATTTCATAAGCTAAATCCACTTTTGGTGCGCGGCGGTAGAGAATGATGTCACAATCTGTGCAGGCGGTATCGCAAACCGACTCAATTCCGGGAACTCAAGTTTGGCAGAACGCCTGTGTTGGTTAATAAAATATTAATCGTTTCATGTTTCATCTGTATCCCTTTAAAGCTTTACAATACGGTTTTACTCTCTATTTGATGACGTAATTTCAATTTTTATTTGTTACTAGGTTTTGCCAAACTTGCTGGACAGATTTTGTCAAAAATAGTCCTACTCGTAAAATGTTACCGCCGCCGCTTCACGTTGGATGGGTGTATCTTCACTTTGTGAAGGCGGTAACACGGCTTATGGTATTGTATATCATAAAACATAATTCTAAACTATGAAATAAGTAAATTTACTTATTACGCCGAACATTTTTTGCCATTATAGTGGGGCTGGTCTGTTTGAATTCAACAATTTAGCAATAGTAATTGTTAAGTCTGATGAACATTTGAAGAGACAAATATTATTGTGTAGTTGATCACTTTGTGTTTCATATCAGATGACCACTTTTGCTAAGGCCTTATTTCAATAACTGTTAATAACTATGAAGTTCAGATGAAAATATAGAAAAAATATAGGGTATGCCTATGTACAAAATAAAGTTTCATTCAAATCCGTCCAATAATATATCCCGATGAAACCTATAATCAAATTTTAACTTAGTCTATCCCCTATACATTTGTGAAAACCACATCAATTTTCATCCAGTACTTTTTGCGTGATAGCGAAAAAACATATACAGACAGACAAAAATTCAAAGAAAATATTATGGCTTCTGTTTAGTCCCATAAAGACCACCATAATATATTTTATAATATCTCCGCTATAAGGCCCACTTTAAGATTCATTATATACCCAGACATGTAAATAAAAAAAACAAGATTGTGCACAAATATTTCAATTTCGTTTCCACCAAAGAAGAAAATGTTAGCCACAGCCAAAATATTTAATTAGGTATGGCATGAAATATAATGTTATGAGGTGAAAAAGTCTCTCGTAACGTTAACGTGTTACCTTGTCAAATGCAAACAGGTCAGTGGAGGGCTATCGTCACCCACCTGACCTTTGTCCCTAGCGCTACTTCAAGCCGACGCTGACATTTTCCAGCTGTTATTCTTTCTGCGTCCAATTATTTTCTTTGATTTTTCTTCATGTTTGTTTTCTTTATTCCTTTTAAAACTATTTGAAAACAGCCCACTTCATTTATATTGTTCACAAACTTCAACAAAGGCTCATTTATATAACTTTACTAGCTTTTGCCCGCGGCTTCGCCCGCGTTAGTTTCATAGTAAAATCTTGGTCATTCTTTTATCGCGTATTCTGTAAGATTGGTAATCATACTCATATATTATTCAAAATAATATTTATTTATTTCCCGCGACGTGTCTCGTCCAGCAACTTGTCCAATCCCGCTTCCCTCCATGTAGAAATCCCAAATATTGTCCCGTCTCCATCCCACGCCCTAGTACTTTCGACTGTACATTGTCTGTCAGTCAGTCATTCCGTCAATCAGTCAGTCACTCAGTAAAGGAAGAGTTTTATACATGTATTAATGTATATACTATATATTGATTTCTCGTAATGCGCATGTAATTTTAATTGACTTTATTTAAAAAGGTGCCCAAATTCCATGAATAAACGTAAATAGAAATGGTTTAATTTAAAATTATATAACTTTTAGTCAAACACCCCAAACATAGCTAAACTAATTTAACTATGGTCGAACTTTGATACACTCGCTCACCCGACTTTATTCCTATTGACGACAAATGGCTTGTGCCCAACAAACGAAAAAACCGATCAAGTGCGAGTTAGACTCGCGCACCGAGGGTTCCGTATAAAATTTTGATACGGCTGTAATTTTATAACCAGCCGCCTGCCTCACCTGCTATGGTTGGCTATATTAGTCCTTCAGTCGTCCCGTACAGCCATCTAGTGAGAATGGTGAAAAGAGGGTGTATGCATTCGTTTTGTACGAAACTAATTACAAATATAACTTTTTTTCTATGATGTAAGCATAAATTGATTCTACGTCATCGAGAAGGTGTAGGTTTTGATTCCTTTGTGAAATCACAAAATGCACTCATTTTGTATGGAATAAATTAGAAATATAACTTTTTTCTGAGATGTAGTTACATCGCAGAAAAATCTGAAACAACTGATAATTTATGATTTATAAATTATTAGCTATTCTTGAGAAAAAGGGTAATAATTGTTCCTGAGAAAAAGGGTCTTGTCACACAGACAGATAGACCGAAAACAAAGTGATCATACAAGGGTTTCGTTTTTACCTTTTGAGGTACGGAACCCTAAAAATTACGATTTAGGTACTAGTTCGTGTGAGCTTCAAATTTTATTAGATAAAAAAAAATTATTAACTACTTTAAACTACTTTAAAGTGGTTGAACGATTCTAACACATAAATAAAATAAATAAACTTGAACACGACAGAAACTTGTTTGCGTGATTGCATATGGCCAAAATGAATTTAACTATTATGTACTTTCAATTATTTTATTTTACTATTTTGTATAAATATTGAATTTAGTTTCATGAATACGTGTAGATGTAACAGAATTGTGTCATGTACGTGATATATGTATTAAGTATATTTTGATTCCTTATTCTAATATCCTAACAAATATTATAAATGTGAAAGTTTGTTTGATACCTCTTCAGGCTTTATCTACTTGACCGATTGGTCAAGATTGCTTGAAATTTCGCATACGTGTGATTTAAAGCACGGATAAGCTCTAAAATCTCGCTTGTCAAGCCGAGGGTAAAAGGTAGTTTCAAATAAATAATCGCACAGTATATTCGGAAATTAGGTGGATCCACATAACTAACAACAATTAGTGTTAACTTTTATTTAAGCTGGAGAAAAGAATAGAGAATTTAACGCGTGTCGTTGGCTTTTCTTCAATCTGCTGCCCAGTAAAATATACAAGAACTATGCCATCCAGTCAGACTAGGCTCTTTTGTTAGTACTTAGAGACTTGATCGTCGACAGACATTCGGTCCTTATCTGCGAAGTATGTGGACGATTAGCACCGGCACTAAGCTCGATCTCGATTTAATTGATGACACTGCTCGGCTCATTCCTTTGTGTTCGTGCAGCACTAATTTGTACGAAAATGCATTAAACGTGTTGATTGCAAAATTTGATTCTAAATTTACGTATTTGAAGGGTTTAATTTATCGTAACAAACTACACGACACAACAAGAGTTTACGCGTGTAAAAATATATGTACTTGTTGGCTTATTCTTTTAATTTAATTAAAAACATTTAAAACACAGTATGTATTATTAACGAGCTGTGTCTTAATTTATCGATTTTTTTATTTGGAAGTTATTTAGGTTTTCGAAGTACCTTTTGAGTGAAATTATCAATTATTTGAAATTTAACTTCTGAACTGCTTGAAGTTCGCGTTTTATAAAGGTCGGTTCAATTTCGAAGTTCTATCAATAGCCTCACTTGAAAACAGTTTGACTCCCCCAGTTTTAGTCAGTGGATTTTGATTGTTGTCCATTCCTTTAACTAAAAGTGTAAACTTACGAAATATATGGACAAGTTAATATTATTTACTATTTTAGTTTTTATTATTGTGTTATTATCTTATTCCTGGCTATTGCCATTCTCACCTGGTCCTGGCAGAAGGGGAAATCCCGAAAACAGAGCTGGTTTGACGTTGTCTCAAGAATGAGAATTTGACTACCGACCGACCGATCGATTCCAATAATCTAACTAACGACTAGAGTGCCGAAGACAGTACAAAGTGGAGAAGAAAAAATAATGAATGCCAACCCAGCCTCTTTCAACGGAACAATTAACAGCTGAGGTAGGAGAGACCGTAACATGCGGAGAGACGTACTCGAAATAAAAGAATCGTAGCGAGTAGAAATCCCCTAGGGATTTTGCGTATCTTAGAATGAAACAGTGAAATATTTTTTTATCTTTTCTCGACAAGTGTAATAATTTCTATCTATCAGGGTGTGTCATAAACCCCGTGCACATACGAAACGGGATGGTAGGGTACTTTGGGTAGATTGCAAAATTTCAAAGAAGTGTTACTTTTCTAAATGTATTATATTTATTTAATATAATAATAAATTATTAAATCGGCAGTCCATCAAGAAGGTGGAATATCTACGTGGAATAATATCGGTTTTGTCTGTGTGTGTGTATGTGTAGTGAAAAAGGAACATTGATCTCAAAGCGTGTTGTGAGATGTTTGTTTACATGTTAAGATCACATTCAAAGTATTTTTTTTTGTCCCTTTTTTATAAGTGTTGATATTTCCCGGAATCACCCTGTTTCGTATGTGAAAGGAGTTTTGATATATAATGTACGTATTTTTGTTATTTAAAGTTTCGGCAACAATTGAATGACTATTCCATTACAAAGTATTTTAAACTTATACTTGAAATTTTAAATGTAACATTAAACTATTCCGCCTCGCTGGCGTCCGATGCAATGTGTATTCAAAATTACTTTTCAATTCTTAAAAATATTCGATCACGTACTTTGGACTGTGTTCGGACTACATTAGGTTTCTAAATTTACTAACTAGCACTCGTATATTATACCTATTTATTCATTTCTCGTTCTTAATTGGCATGTTTTTTTTTTATTTTTCACAAATAATCAAAGTAAGTTTTATACTTTGTATATAAAAATTTATCATTTTATATCATACTGCCCGCGGCTTCGCCCGCGTGAATTTCAAAGTAAAATCTCGGTCATTCTTTGAGAAAAATGATGAAGACTATGTTTTCCAATTTTCAGCTTTTTATCTTCAAAATTGTATTAAGTCCCTGCAATCTTGTTGTCCCTTGTTCTCAAAAGGGTTGAGGGTTAACTTACAAAAAATCTGAAACACTTATTCATTAACAGGCATGGTTAAACAATTTATAATATTCTCTTTGCCATTAAAATCTAAGTGACTGCTCCCCTGCGTTACCGGGTAGGCGGCCGTATCACAAAGATAAACTGGAAAGGAAATAAGTAACCACTCATAAGCCCGAAGGCATATTCTATTCATAAATGGGATTTTAGCCAGTTTAGGCAAATTTTCAACGAATACCTTCCGTCGTCATCGAAACTTAGCCCAAACTGTTTCCGCCTTTACCACGTGGAGGTTATGTTATAATAGCCAGCTTATGTTATAATAGTATAGGGTAAATATAAGTGACTTTATTACAGAACTTCCGTTTCAGAAATGTTCGAAATCTTCTATTTTAATACGACAACCGTTGCTGCCCCTCAGGTTTAATAATTTCTACTAACTTCTGCTACTTCACTTAACACAAAATACTTATCAAATTGATTCACTTTTACCAAGAGTCATTTTCATATATATTATAGAAGAGCTGTTACTTGCGGCAAAAACATGGGGAATGAAATAGATTTTTGATAGTCCCAAGATGTTTGTGAATTATGATTCAAAATATAATTACATAGGAGATGTAATAAGAATAATATAATTACTTTAATAAGCTGTAAGTACTTACAGCTTATTAGAGGTACAGATAATATATCTTGTATAATTACAAATCGTAATATGATCTATGACTATGAATTTTTATTTGTCACGTATCGAAAACTAACCTTTCTAGGCATAGTTTTTTTAATAAAATTATAATTTTTACCTAGATTTTTTTATTTCAGCTATTAAACACCCAGTCAAATCTAATTTTCGCGAGCGAGCATTCAGTGAAATTCACGTTTTTGTTACGTACCTACTTTCGATCGACGATAGCTACGAAGAGTTTATTCTTTAATTTCATGCTTTATTTTATTATTATAAAAGTGCGTTGCGCCAGCCAAATGTGATGTTGGCTTTTTAACCTGCACGCCGCTGACGATTTTGCCTAATCGTTAGCGGCGTGCAGGTTAAAAAGCAATGGGGTACTTTGCCTGTTTTTGCGCAGTAAAGTTAACATCATAGTATACTGCAATCCACTCTTAGCCAACAGAAAGCACCCTATATGTTTTGGTTATCTCTCTAAAAAGCATAAAAATCGACTTAAATTGTTATTAAAACATTCGTGGACGTCCCTTTCGCAGTCGTAATTTAGATTTGAAGAAATATGACACCAAGGATGTGGCCGATCCATTTTGATTCATAAAAAAACAACCTTGTAGTCTTCAATTAGTATTCTGTAAAATTCATTTCATAGCAATATACAAAGCCCAATAGAAGCATAATGTGTAACATAAAGTGATTCTTTAACGAAGAGATTCCGTTTTTACATTTATAGAGAACAATTTCTAAACAGCATAATTGGATATGAAACTTTTTATGCACAATATTTTATAAGTTGTACTTAAAAACACTGACGTGCCGAACCTAAGCCATTTATGTGCCAGTGCTTACTTTTAATATAAGGAGAGGACACTTCTAACTACCCACTTAGGGATCTATCGATAAAGGCGTTCGTGTTTTGGAAATTATACCTATCCTATTTTTATTTATTTATTTAAACTTCATTGCTTCTTCATAAAAGTTAACAATAGGTGGATTTAATGCCATGAGGGACACACACACACAATTTTACATACATAATTTACTGTATTACTTTTTATTATCATCTCATTTATTAGACACTAGCTGATGCCCTAGACTTCGTTCGCGTGGCCGAAGAATTTTTGGTAAAGAGTCAAAATTATTAGAGAAATGTAAACTATGCGAGAGCTTATAATAACAATTTATATAGGTCTAACAATATAGTCTAACTTAAATCCAAAATGAAACAAAAGTAAATAGGAAATCAGTTTATGCAAGAAGTTAACTATAACATCTTGCAGCGGATACGACCGGTTAGCGCCATAAATTCCTGTCTGAAACACGCTCGCGAGTCAATATTTGATTTAACTGACTCATATAATGGTATTAAGGTGTAAAATAATGCTATAAAAAGCGATTTTAAGATTAAATCACTACGTATTTTTGTTGTTACGTGAATACACAATAATATTATTATTAGCTAGGGACGCGAAGTAAGGAGAGAAAGGGAAGTCTTGCAAACACTTCAGTAACCAATTTATATCAATGTTATCATTAATACTAAACTTTCTTTCGGCCGTGGATACACTCGTGAATTATTTATTACTTTCTTCCAAGATGAACGATCGGATATATCCTTCTCCCTCTAAATACACGAGTGCGAAAATTCAAGAAGATTGGTAATAGACTGAATATACAAATAAACAAACTGACTTTCACAATTATAATATTAGCTGCAGCTTGGTAACTTTGATTAACGGAATGTAAAACTTCTCAATGATATCGAAATACGAAACATATATAACTTTCACAAGCCCTGGAATGTACCTATACATCAAAATCTAAAAGTTACTAACTTCTAACTACTTTATGTTACTTTATTTTCATCCAATGAATCAAAATAGATTACCTACCTACTGGGAAACATTTATTAATCTACTAGATGTTGCCCGGGGATTCGCTTCCGTGGGAATTTTGAGATAAAATATTGCCTATAGCAATTTTAGATAATGTACCTTTTTTTTTAATTTTTGAAATCGATTCGGTAGTTTCTGAAATTATCCGCCTCAAATATACAAACTCACAAATGCTTACCTCTTTATAATCCTAGTTTATAATCCTCGCCGCCAACGTACACCTCGCGAATTACTCTTTTTATTTAGTACATTTTTTTCACATAATTGTGAATATTTCAAAAACCGATAACTTAACCGATTTTGATGCTCCACGAACTACCTTCAATACCTTTTAAATTTCATCAAAATCAGACCAACAACGGTTCGAAAGTTATCGCGTTACACACAAACATATATATACATACAAAAAATGTATTTTTGTCCCAAGTCGAATTGTAGCACAAATAAATGTACATTCACTGACAGTTAATACCTACTTTAAAAAGCCATAGTTCATTTAAAAACTTTAAAATCAAATATTTCAAAACACCTTTTTCAAAGTTAAAATATTTTAGCTTCACACGACAGCGCGTGCCGTGTTCAACAATATGTAGGTACCTATCTACATAAAATAATTTGGCGTGCGTATTTTTTAATTCCTTGATATTTCAGAATATATTCTTCCAATTTATGTGCTGTGAAGGACAAAATTCATATCTTCATGAAATTGTCTTGATTATGGAATAACTTTTAATATTAATAAATTTTTTTGAAAATGCACCTTTTTTACATTATGTCTTTACATATAAAATGCCTTCTAGTTACTTTATTATAATAGATAGATATATAGTGACGCGGACTTTTGATGGATCTACTAAAAACCTTTATTTTTGTAGTACATTATATACATGTATAATCAACAGTAGGGCCAGCGCACGCACGCAACGATTTTCGGTAGCGATTTTTTTTCAGATTAATTTATAAGTGTTCATTGATATGGCTGAAAACGAATTTATTTACAAAAATATATATGTTTATAGCAATCTCCAATAATGTAGCTTTTTAATGGTGAAAGAATTTTTGGTCATCAAATCTAGGAGACTTGCATATTGATTGAGCTCACGCTTGCCTAATCAATTCACTGTCGATTTACAAGAAGTACTAATATCTATGGAGTCTCTAATACAAAATGATAACGATCAAGCTTTCTGATATGCGTAATCTTATTATTTGCAATCTTATTATTGGATCTTATCTTATTTGGAAATAGGTAATTTACATTTAATTCAGCATTAAAAAGTGATGATAAAATGCTATTATTTTTATTTCTTATTCGAATGGTCACACACATTTACGACAATGAACCACGGAATTAGTGTAGTACGAAGTACTTATTAAAACCATGTAATGAACTGAAATATCAAAATGTCAAAAAAATCCCCGTTCTCTCGCTACACAGCGCCTCGATCAGCATTGATGCTACATAACGCGCTCGACGAAACATTTTAGTTAGATATTTAAACTTGTAAATGTATCATATTTTGATACATTTACAAGTATATATGTATGTAATATGTCTTAAATGAAATTATTTGTCAAGTAATTATGATGGGATAAGGTAAAGCAATGATTATGATTTGTCAAGTAAATTGCTTATGTTATAAATAAATAAAAATTACTGAGATTTTACTACGAATTTCATGCGGGCGAAGCCGCGGGCAAAAGCTAGTTATGTAATAAATAAGTTATGTATGTTAAGGTTAGGTAGTTTTTAAAAACTATTCTATAGACTGAAATTAAAATATTCACTCAACTCAATAAAGAAACGTACAGTTTGGTAATTACTAATGGAATGTGAAATGTTACCAAAGTTGTTACCAAGTGACAAGTATAAAGAGCCTCCTCGGTAGAATTATAATACTAATACTTAATCATACAATCCAAAATAAATTATAATATATCGTTTGTGCACAGCGAATGATGAGTAAGCATTTATTATTTTTATTATGTATACTCTTCATATACTGACATAAATAATATAGGTAACTAAAACATTTTCTTCTCTTTATAATGTATGGAAAACTGTGTTAAGTTCGGCGCTGCCCAACAACATGCTTATAATCTTGCGTCAGTCATGCTTTAGTAGGGTGTCTTATCAATGAGTCGCATTGCTAGGGGAGCCAAAGAAGATAATGGAAAAATGCGAATTGCCTCATTGTAAGAAAGCAGAAATAAAAAGTCAGCTTTTTAGCCTATGTTTGAACTGCAGTTTGCCTACAGGCATACCAAATTTCATCAGACAGAACAGACAGACAGACTTTCGCATTCCTGCGCCTCGGGGCTTTACTCCCGTAGGAATTTCAAAATAAAAAGAACCCTATACATATTATTGCTGGTTATATTCAATCCGTGTACTGAACTTCATAACATTCGGTCTAGTAGATTTTGCGTAAAAGATTAACAAACATACCTAGGTTAAGATTAGTATGGTTTACAATACGCACAGAAAAATAAAAAGCCTTTTAATGATGGTACTGGCTAAACAACCATTAAATAATAAATATCTATGATATCGAAAATAGGGTTGTAACGGTTATTCATTAAAATATTTGATGAGAATTCGTGTGATGAAAGTAAACACGTGTATGTTTCACTCTTTAAAATTGCTTATAACGAGGTCGTTGTATAAATAAAAATTCCCCATGAACCAGTGGCAAAAGAACTTTTTGTGGAACGAGAAAAACTTTACTATTTTTATTTACAAAGGACGACATCGCGCTTAAGTATATTTCGGCGAAATGCACGTGTGTGAGCGTTAAGCCTACCTGATACGAGTACAACAATAAAGATTTAATACTACACATGGTTTCACAAAGAACCGCTGTTTGCTTTATCGTGGAGAGGTGCAAACTCCATTTGGTTATTGGGTCTTTGATTCAACATCTCACACAACTCCTAGTGGCTTGGTTGGTGTACGTCAGGATAGCTAATAAGGTCTTGTGTTGTAGCAAACAGCGACTATTGCCTGTTCATTGCATCAAAGGCATGTTAACTGTATTAACACGGATTCTGACAAATATTGCGTTTGAATGGAGTTTACATGCCTATACTTACCTACACGATGTTTGAATAACACGCCTCCACGTGTTTAGATATGTATTATTGAGTATGTATGCGAAATTGACGATTTTAATTATTCTACGAATAAAAACTGAATTAAAAATTTGAGAAAAGACCGCCGACTTTTAAATTGTCGGAAAATCAGCAATTTATGCTGAATTTGGCAAGTTTGTAGGACTATTGCGATAATGTGTACCCGCGATAAGAACATTAAGTAGGCACTGGCTTTTGGAGTGCCCCACACAGACAATAAATAAATACAAAGACAATGTATGACTAGACAAAGACAATGTATCATATCTCACAAGATAATATAATCGGGAAAATAATCTTCCGCACGTTAGGTTTAGATTTTTCTCCAGTGATTTTTGTCCAGTCTCGACGGCAAAGTATAATATAATAATTAACACTTTGTAGTACCAATTTGCAAATATTTTCTTAACACGTATAGTTTTCAGCAGCTAATCTTGTGTTCTAGAGTAGAAATAATTTCGGCCATACGAGCGAAACACATAGCTGTCGTCATATGCATACATAAGTGACACAGTGACAGTTGACGAGATTCTTCTTGAAAGATCAATACATATAATAAAATTGAAGAAAGGTAAATTAGTAGATAGGATATATTTTTTAATTCTTCATGGAATATATTTAGTTACTGATATAGATGACGAAAATATAGTTTTGGAAATTTTTGTCTATTTGTCTGAACGCGCATCACTCGAAATCTACTGGACCGATTTGCTTGAAATTTGGTATGTAGGTACCTTATATACCGGGTTAACATCTTAGATACATTTCATCGTGATCACGTTCCCGTAGGATAATTGAAAAACTAATTTTGAATCAAAAATGTCTCAGAATCCCGGGTTAACATTTTATAGACATTTTCAAATGAGGAGGGTCCTGTAGGAAAATTAGATACGTTTCATCCCGGTAAATGGTCAGATTCCCGTAGGACAATTAAAAAACGAATTATGAATCAAAAATGCTTCAGGATCCCGGGTTAACATCTTTTAGACATTTCATCCCGGAAAATGAGGAGGATCCTGTAAGAAAATTAGATACATTTCATCCCGGTAAATGGTCAGGTTCTCGTAGGATAATTGAAAAACTAATTATGAATCAAAAACTCCTCGGAATCCCGGGTTAACATCTTATAGACATTTTATCCCGGAAAATGAGGAGGGTCCTGTAGGAAAATTAAAACAACAATCCACGGAGCCGATTTACTTTAAAATTTTGTAGAAAGGTGTAAACAGAATATAAACAAATTGTTGTTATCGATTAAAGTCTGATATAGATCCGTATAAAACTCTTCCGTCGACTGACATACAACATACACCTGAAACTGGGCAATTCTGGGCAAGAAGCTGAAGTTTGGCATGTATGTGAGTGTAGGTGAGCACAAAGAAAGAATTTTTGGAAATTCTACTCCGAAGGGGGTGAAAGGGGTGAAATCTGTAAATATGAAAGTTCAACACCGTTGTAGTTAGTGACTTGAAAATTTGTATTTTGGTTGATTAGAACAAAGTAATGAAAACGTGTTTCAGATTTTTCTGAAAATTAACCCCCAACCCCTTCATAAGGGGGGTGAAAGATTATATGGGACTTAATACAATTTTCAAGATAAAACGCTGAAAATTGGCACACTTACTTTTGTAAATAACAGTAATAGTAAATACAATAAATGTTTAATTTACGTTTATGGTTAATAAAAAACCGGGACGTAAAACGTCATGGAAAATGGGACGACACGCGTTGCAGAAAGCGGGAGTGGGAATAGAAGCAAAAAACCCTAATGACCAATACAATGAGGTGTTCAATATAGTAGAAAAAGAATTCAAAAAATCTTTTCCGTTCAAAACTTTCATCAAGAAAGATAAACTTAACTTTTGTGATTGGGACTCAATTAAAACGGTATCTATACGGTACGGTAGAAATAGACTCTATGAACTTAGTGACCAAAAACAATTTTAATGCGGAATTCATATCATATGTTATACGGTATTCTAAAACTTTTAAAAAAGTATGTTCTGTCGCGAAATCTTTGCATTTAACTAATAAAATAAAAAAGTCGAGTGATAAAATAAAGACGGGCTTGGTCCATCATAAATAAAGAGACTAAACTGTAAATTTTGTATCAAAACTTGACGGTAAAACCATAAATGCAGATGACGAAGTTGCCAACGAATTTAATAATTTCTTTTCCAACATTTCTAAGAATATCATAGGATCCCTTTTCTCTTGCTCCAATGCGGCAGATGACCTATTAAAAAGAAATGCTCCGGATCCTAAGTCCACTTTTACGTTCAGACATATTACACCAGATGAAATTATATCTGCTTTTAAAGCCCTAAATGTTAAAAACACTGAGGACCTGTGGGGGATTTCCGTCTCAGTATTGAGCAGCATTATTGACCTGATTGCTCCTCACCTAACCATAATATTCAATAAATGTATATCTGAAGGCGTGTTCCCAGACTTAATGAAAATAAGTAAAGTAATTCCTCTATTTAAACAAGGCGTTAAACATGATCCCACAAACTATAGACCTATTTCTATATTACCTACTCTATATTTGAAAAAAATATTTTTCTACTTGTGTCGTATTTTAATATAAATAAAATTTTACATAATCGTCAATACGGTTTCACCAAAGGTCGTTCAACTACTGATGCAGCAGCCACTTTAGTCGAAATCATTAATGAAGCTTGGGAATCCAAGCAAGATGTCGTAAGTAGTTTCTGTGACTTAACGAAAGCTTTAGACTGTGTAGATCATAATATACTCAAAAATAAAATTCAACATTATGGTGTCACTGGCGCGGCTCTTAGTGTTCTTTCGTCTTACCTAGATAATAGAACACAGAGAGTAGAAATTAACAAAACAAGTTCCGATAGTGCACCTGTTCACACAGGCGTACCTCAAGGCTCCATTATCAGTCCTTTTTTATTTTTGGTTTATATTAACGACCTCCCATGCCTTGCCCAACATTTATGCGAAGTAGTTCTATTTGCAGACGATACATGTTTATTATTTAAAGTCCATAGAAAAAGTGAAAACTATAACTTTATAAGTAATAGCATGTCGGTAGTGCTTAACTGGTTTACAACCAACAACTTAGCTCTAAATACAGAGAAGACAAAATGTATAAAATTCTCTCTCTTAAATAACTCGCACAATGTTATACCTTTAACAGTAAATAGTAAAGCTCTAGAATGGGTACATAGTACTAAGTTCCTGGGTATCACTGTGGACGATAAATTAAAGTGGGATAAACATATTGAAATCACGGCCAAAAAATTTAGTACGGCAGCTTTTGCAGTGAGAAGGATCAGACAGTGTACGAACATAGATACAGCTAGACTTGTGTATTTCAGCTACTTTCATAGCATTATGTCCTACGGACTATTAGTTTGGTGTAATGCAGCTCAGATAGGAAAAAAAATTGTATACAGAAAAGAGCTATTCGTTTTATTTATGGATTAAAACCTCGAGATTATCTTCAAGAACTCTTCAAATCAATTAACATCCTCACTGTTGTATCTCAGTATATCTTTGATGTGCTTATTTTTGTCAAATCAAATTTACATTTATATAAAAAATTAAACGAAGTAAATAGTGTAAACACTAGAAATAAGCACAAACTTTCATACAATGAAATAAGACTGAATCTGTTCATACAGATTCAGGCTTAAAAAGGTTCGGCGGTCTTTCGTGGGTCAAAGTGTAAAATTATTCAATAAACTCCCTGCAGAGGCTATTAATCTGCCAATGAAAAATTTCAAAACTTATGTTAAGAAAAATTTATTGGATAAAGTGTATTACACAATTAACTCCTATTTGACTGATAAAAACGCATGGATCCTCCCGACAACTTTGCTACTCCACACATGATCTCCTAATTTTTATTTTACTGTTTTTTATTATTTTATTCATAATTTTTATTTTTGTTATAATAATTCATATATTGTGACATTTAAATTTTATTTGTAAAACATGTACGTGATTTGTGATCTTCAAGTCGTGTCTGAATTGTACTTCTGTTTCGACGAATAAGATTTTTAATTGTGAGGTCATGGGAATCGAGTGCGTCATGCTTACTCAAATGGTGGCGTCGTGAGCCGGATCGTGAGGTTCCCTCTATTATGGTTGAGCTACGCGATGGCTGTCCCATGCGTCAACTCGTGAACGGGTGCTGCCAGAGGGAACCGGTCATCTCGTTTCTCATATATTTTCATGTAAGTTAATTGTGTTTCACATCTATCTATATATTATAATCAGCACTCGGATCACAATCATAACCTGTTTTGATATAACTTTTGACTATGTACATTATGTACTTTTATATATTATTAGAAAAAAAAACATTGTAAGAAACGATAATGGTAAGCCGATCTGGCATGATAGGAACCAACACTGTTCAAATGAGTTTCTGTCGGAATTTCTTCTCAGAAGTGGTCGTTCCGAAATGCCAGTAGTTTGTAGCTTGTGAAGAATAACTATAAATATAAAAATTGACGAGAAAAAGTGCCTGTGAAGGTCTAATTTCTGAATAAATTATTTGAATTTGAAACGGGTTATGGGAAGGAGACATGTAGTGGGAAACAGGACGGGACATATTGCAAAAAACATGATGGCACAATATGTAGGAAACAGTACGGGATATATACTTTACATTACATAGCAGGAAGTGGGATTGGACAAGTTTGCGGGACGAGACACGCAGCGGGAAACAGAAAATTGAACTAAATATGAAAAAAAAAATTGAATTTGAATCATATATGTTTACCAGTCTACGGTACTTACCAGTCTATCTCAGTAATTTAGCGCGTACCCAGAGTACGCGCTAAATTACTGAGATTCACGCGGGCGAAGCCGCAAGCAAAAGTTAGTACGATATAAGAGGTGGCAGACATCTCGTTTGGTTGATTGTCTGATAAACAAAAAAGGCCAGCAAACTCCCTGCCTATAAAAAAGCGTAAAAACAATGAAAATTTAATAAATTGCATGATGAAAAGTGTTCTGTTTCAATTTCCATTCATGCTCTGTTCATATTCATTTCATCTCATCGCTGGGCCCTGACCGTTGCGGCAGGATTTGTTGTCCGTAGGGATGAATACACAGGACTTGTGGTCATTGAAACATAATTTCTGCTCCTTGTCCCTTGTATTTTGCGTATATTTACTTTATAACGATTTTTGTCTCGATAATAATATAGTGTTATTGACCTCTGTTGAGAACAATATTTCAAAAATCTATGATTCAAACTATTTTCTCTATTTCAAAATTATCCTTCATAACAATTATCTACTTATTTCCTTTATTTGATATTTTATATTTTAATTTAACACGTAGTTTTACTTTATTCTTTAAATTAAACGACGGAGTCTCGGAGAATATTTGGTAATCATGACATTGAAATGATTATGTTCTAACAATAAAGTAACCTATGCTCACGGCAGCTCAATATCTATATGTCCCAGACAAAAAAAAGCATTGGTAAATCAGATAACTATTTCCATGTCACTAATTCTAATTTTAAAAATACATTCATCTCCTGTAGTGGGAATTTCACCCAAACAATAGAAACTAGAGTCATATTTGCCCGGCCAACTAGTCATCTGTTGATTGTATTTATCCCTAAACATCGCGTGCTGATTCGCAATATGAATTTAAATTAGCATAGCATTCAATCCAACAACGGCAATAAGCGTTGAAAGCGAATCAATGTGTTTCGTAGCGCTACAGTTATAATTTATTATTTGGAGGAAGTTAAACACACATTACACCACACCTTAAGAGTTTATGGCTACATTTACATTATTGGTTTAATTATAACGGGAGTTTTTATATGACTATCATTTTAAATTAATGACAACTACAACTAGATTGAATGTATCATTTATTCATTTATTCATATAGATGTGTGTATCATTTATTCATATATTAGTATAATTTATTTATAACTATATTTTAATTTCTTAATATAGTATAAATAATAGTAAATTTCTTTATTGTTAATATTCGACAGAATTAAAAGATAGGCGCCAACCCAACACTCGGCTACAACGCCGAATAAATCGACAAACTTAAAATGGTGATTATTACATGACTAGTTTTTGGCCGCATCTTCGCACGCGTGAATTTCAGTTCTTATAAGGAATTGAAGTAAAATTTCAATTATTCTTTTATCACGTATTTTAAGACTAGAAAAAATATTTTTTACTATGATTCAAATCCGTATTTTTTGTGAGATGGAATTTCGGAATGTCTTTTATTAGCGGACGTCTCCTAGTCATAATCTACTTTCATGCAAATTTTCATAGGCTCAGTAGTTTTCGAGATTTCGTTATGAGTAAGCGTTTTTAGCTTTTAATATATAAATGACGGAATAAAGAGGTAATGTAACCCAAAAAGGGCAATGAACCCGCAGGTTAAACCACAACCGACTCAATGGGCTCCTTACTTTCTGTTAAGCTCACTGTCAGGATGACCCTCATCCTATTATTATCCATTTCTCTAAAATAATGCGCACAGTTTCCAATGAACAGGCAATAAAGTTCTTATCTCAAGTTACAGCTCAAATTATTCGCCGGTAATCTTGGATCGTATTTTGTTTAATTTGGTGAAAATTCTATATGTAGAAAAAAATTGCTTATCTCAGGCCAAACTAGTATCCTGATAGAAGTGTAGGTAGAATTTGTGTAGCAAAAGCAAAACAAAGCAAAACTAGTTTATTCGAGAATCGGGTTTGGCTGGTAAAATAGATTACAATTTAATATTAGTCTGGTAATCATTGTGTCTGGTTATGATACAAATCGCCAGCGCTATGTAAAATTCATTCAAATTAAAAGCCCGCTTTAAAAATTACACAAATCACGATATGGGTCGTTGCGTTATAATTTATTGGGCTTTTAAGATGTTTTCGTTATGTTTTTATAATATATGGATTAAATTTTCAATATAATTTCATATTTTGTTTAAAAACGGTAACACACACCTATTATCTGTCAATTTTTGATTACAAAATATGCAAGAACAAATTCAAAACGAAAATTCATGATAAACTAATTCCACTATTTAATAGAGTTCATGTGATTTTAGCAAATGCTAAAAACTTTACATTTGCTAAAATTACATGAACTTTAAAAATTTAAAATAAACAAGTTATGAAGATAATTTGTTTTGGCTATAAATATTAATTACCTAGTAAATTTAAATAGTGACAGTAAACGCTTTTCCATTAATTAGTGTGATATGGTTTATAATTATTAAACAAAAAGTACCTATTAACAAATGCGATAAATTTAATTTATCGCAGTAATGTAAGATGACGACCTCGGTGGCGCAGTGGTAAGGTTCGATCCCCGGCCGGGTCATGATGGAAAACGATCTTTTTCTAATTGGCCCGGGTCTTGGATATTTATCTATATATGTATTTGTTATAAAATATAGTATCGTTGAGTTAGTATCCCATAACACAAGTCTCGAACTTACTTTGGGGCTAGCTCAATATGTGTGGTTTGTCCTAATTTATTTATTTATTTTTTATTTATTTATTTCTTCAACTTACTTATAAGTCAGAAAATCTTTTTTAGGTAAAATGTGAACGGAAAGCAAATTCATAAACGTTGAGTTAGATATATTTTCAAGCTCTAATTTAATACCACATAATTAGATCCACGTGCTCAGCTTGTTCGTTAAAGATTTTAAACCGAAACATTGTTTATTTGGGGATAATCTCGTAAAATACTTTATAAATTTTCCACTAAAAGGAAGAGGGATTAAGTAGGTATGAACTTTGTTTTTCTGCAATGAACAGAATTATAAAAATGAATTCGAAACACAACGAACTATTTTCTATAGTGGATTGAATTTTTAATTGTCTTGCAAAGATTTTGTTGTTAGCCAGTTGATGTTTTCCACTGCTGGGCAAAAGCCTCACCTTCCTTTTTCAATAATTCTCTATGAGGACAGCCTAGTGCCACCCCGCAGGAAAACTGAATTTAGATTAATTTCATGAAATACTTTCTGACGCTTGTCACGATTTTGTGATGGTTAAAATAAAACAGGTTACGACGGTAATGTGCCTCAGCCAGCTTTGATCTACGCACCTTTGACGTTTATCTAAATGGTGTACCAACTTCGCACTCTCTGTGTAGGTTAAAGTTAACATCAAAGTTGATTGGTACAAATCAAGCTTAGTTGTGTGAAAAATGTAAAGGATGTAATTAAAGCCAGTAGGTAGGTACAATACGTAACCAGTGCTATTGTGTAATAAAATGTCTTAACCATACGAACACAATATTAAAGTTTATAACGTCACGACGCCACGCTTGCGGTGATGACAGTTCTGTAACCACGCCGCCCCGTCGTCACGGTGACAAATTTGAAATTTGCGTGAAAGCCTACGGTGTAAGATATTTGTGATATGACAGTTGTCACTCCCGTTATCCTCTTTATATCTCTCTTGTGCGACTCACATAACGAGGCGTTAAAGTCATTTTCCTCTAAGTTATGCATCGCAGTATTAATCCATACGGAGTTTACAAAGTTCTTGGTTTTCTATGTTTAAAAATATATTCATTGTCATTCACTCTTGTTTCGCCAATAATCTTGGATCGTATTTGGTTTAATTTCAGGTGAAAAATCTTTATTTATGGTGGTTTACCAAGGATCTACCCCTTGTGAATAAGTAACTAAAAGAAACAACGTTTGGATTTAAATTTTGTATTTTATTACTATGGAACCGAGATAAAAAAAAACCTCGACCTTTTGAAGATTCAGTTGTGGATTTACGACCGGCGGCCCTCCTAACATCAAGCCTCTTTAGGCATGCTATTATTGGCCTTGATGATGATAATGCTATTATACCTTTCGATGGAAAGAAAAAGAAGTGAATCGAAGAGGAGGCATTATTACCTACATAAGAAAGAAATAATAATAAATATTAATAACATGATGAGAGTTCATTTAACATTAATTTTATAACAAGTCATGAATTACGATGGAAATATGCCAAAGCTTCGTGAACTAGATTTCATAACACGTTAGTTTCAAATTTACAAATAATAATAAATATATTACGTTCTTGGAGTAAGTGCTCATTTTATAAGTTTCTTACCACAAAGTAGTCTCCTCATACGTATATTATAATAATCTTATGACTGCCAAAGGTGAGAACTCATTGCGCGTCTTTGAACTGAGCCAAAGGCTTTTCCTTCAGATGTTCTAACTCGGAGGTGACGACAGTATTTTATATGCGAATGTTATAAAAAGAAGTCTCCGGCATTTTATAAGATGTGCTGCATATTTTCATACATCCTATATTCATGATTGGAGACGGTATTCGATTGATAACGCTCACAAATCATAATCAAAATACTTTACTTAAGTATTTGCCCTTTTACTATTAAATTTGTCAAAGGTAAACATGGTACAATAGTAATATTAGTACAATAGTAATATAGTATATAAAATACTAATACTATCTACTAATATTACAAAGAGAATTTTATTAGTGCGTAAAATTAAAGAGATAAATAATAAATCACTACATTGTGCAATGTATCCGTGCACTTTTCAATAGTAATTTGTGGTATGTTGAAGTCTGTAACAATCAAGTACTTTTGCCAAAAAAATAAAACTACTTCAATATTTTTGACCCTAAAGCCAATAAGAAATCAATAAGCAAGATAATCTAAGACACAAAAATGTATAGCATATACATTTTTGTGTCTTAGATTATCCTGCTTATTGATTACTCAAACTATGCTAGTTTGAGTTGAAGTCGTTTAGTAATTTTTAAAATGAGATTTCAAACTAATGACATCCAATTGAATCCAAATTTTCTATACAAAAATCAACTACACTCCACCGCAGCCAGCGAATAGAATTCAATGATTTTGGCCAAAGTTTTAATCAACCTTGGCCCAAAGGCTTCAATTAAGTTTTATTTAACATCTAAAGCGGATGGAATTAAAACCTTAATCAGGACTTGCGGATTGAAATATTATTGAAAGCAATAATTTCTCATAGTTTTAATATTTATACACACAGTAAAACGTATTTTAATAATTGCGAAATGGTTTTAAATCGTTTGTTTAATTATACCGATGCCATTTTCTCAAGTGTAAATTGCTCATTGTTTAAAATGTTTACAATAATAAATGTTATATTTAATGAACTAATTTCCTATTATCATAAAATATGAATAGGTATCGACTTTGCTTGTTAAAATCAAACTTTTTTTTAGCATGTGAAAGATTTATTGACGGTTTTATTAACGGTTCAAAAATTTCAAGTCCGTTTTCTTGTGATTAGTCTGTACGTGCACGTAAAGTGGTCATTAGTTAGCTGCTCATTGGATGTATCGTTAATCAAAGTCAGCCTTCAACTCTTTGAAAACTGAAGAACCACCAATTATAAATGAATAAAAATGGAGCATTTTTAATTAGTTTCTTTGCTTAGAGCGTTTTTTTAATAGAGCTTAATTAGATGCGCAGTGAGACCTACTTCAGAAAAAATCACCTATACGAAATATATTCACATTATGTACGTACTCAGTTAGAATAACCATAGATTTGAACCATAACCTGATAAATAACATATTACAAGTCTACATATTATCCAAGTGTTTTATGAAAATATACATCATGTAGAATATTTTACGAAACCTTACACTCGCCGGTGAGAATACTTAGCAACTTTTTTCAACCTGTCAATAACATTACTGCTAAGTGATGTCACGGCAAATTGGTATAAAGCAAAGGGCACATTCTAAGGGAATTTGACATGTGTAAAATTTTGCCTATTTGCCAACGGTTATGATTGTGGTAATACTTCATAATTGTCATTAAAAAAGCAACATTTAGGAACAAATACCTATCCATAAATAATAATAATTATCAAAAAAAATATCAAATTAATATTAGAAAAAGAAAATATGAATTTTCATAATAATGGTCTTTAAAAATATTGTATCAAATATAACTTCTACGAATATAGTGTCAATATAACTTCTACTTAGCATATAGCTAATGTATTTTTGTACCTATAATGAGAAATCCTTTAAAATGTTTCCTTACGAAAGCAATTACTCTACTGTGCCGAAGGTAACGTCAATTTAATTGTCTTCAAAGGGGAATTTGCCATTGTACAAGCAATATCATAACCTATGTGCTTTATTTATTATGGTTGTTGAATTCGTTAATATACATCCTGCAGTTAATAAGCTATTTAAAAAGGTTTTCAGATGCTGCTGTACTTCCTTTTTACTTTACTGAACCAATTGGTAGTCCTAAAAAAGAAAATCCATTCAAAATTTAAGTAATAATTTCTTCATTTGTTCAATATTTTACTACTGATTAATTCAATGAATGATAGATAACAAGCATTGTCGAAAGTCAAAGTTCAATCATTATCTACAAATATTGTTGACTATCCGTAAAAATAACTGAGTGTGTATCATCCTTAAGGACTGTTTAAGTGACACTTTCTGAGGTATAAATTGGAAGGTTGAGGTGTCAATATAAAATTGTATTGTTGACAAAACGCGAACCGAAATTGAATTTATTATGTTATGGCAACTGTAGGAATATATGATTTTACAAAATAATATAGATTTATGTGCATTTTAATTACGACGCGGAAACAAAAAGAGTACGTACGTAAGCATACATTAAAGGTTTTATTTGCGTTATAAATCGACACATTGTTATTGTATATCACACGTATTATTCAGTTACTACGGTAGCTGATACGTGGGATATAGGAGTATACTTTAGAAGTTATGTACCCATAATTCATGACTATTTAAAACTTATTTTTGATTACTTTAAAAAATCATAAACAAGAAGTAATTTCAGAATATTATAATGGTGCCAAAACAAAATATTCGACAACGTGTAATATAAATCTTTATTTCTTTTATTCAATTGAAATTGAAGTGAGCTCGGAACAATAATAAACGTTTTATTTCTTCGCACTCTAGATCTCGCCAATTGTTTTATTTCCACTTTACGATTCACTTTCGAGAATAGCCAAAAGGTTCGGCTGTCGATGTAATTTTTATGACTACAACGCAACACTTTCAGGCACTTTAATTTGTAACTTGGATGGCAACAACAGTTGCCTGTTGTTGCCATCCAAGTTACAAATTAACATTACAATTTATTTATTACACCTAGAAATAAAATATTTCCAGGTGCTACGGAACTTAATGATTCCGTATCAGTTTTTCCATCATATAAACGTTATTCCACTAGCGCTAGTCACGCGCAGAGCTTCATGTAAATCATTTCAGGTGAAATAGAAGTCATTCGCGCAGCACGGCCAAGCTGGTAGAGATAAATTTATGAGACAGGCTTCAGGTAGGGAAAATACGATTATGCTTTTGCCTGTCGTAACCGGATGCATCTGAATTTCGAAATACGTTTCGTTTTTGTTTGACCAATCCCTGGTCCTTCGTGATTTGTTTGAAGATAATGTAAAATATAATCTAGTTAAAACCACTCTGTTGCAGTGTATCATAAGTGTAATATGGCAACTGTTAGAGCATGAAAAAATTTGACATCAAACTGTATAAAATAATAAATTCTTACAGTGATATCAATAGGGTAGTTGTCATAATGGATTTAGTAAGTAACGGAGTACCTACTAATTCCATGGTTGCCATCAAATCAAATCTGTCAGATACTCTTTTCCATTTATCAAAAAAAAAGCTATACCTGTGACAGTGTGCAAAAGTGACGTCACAAATGTCGGAATATTACGCGTATCAATTACACTTCCATGAGAACAAGTAAAATGTTAAATGTACTTTATATAAACAAAATTGTCCAATTAAAGAGTTATTTGATTGTCGTATTTCATTATGTGAATATGTCGCAGCCATTTGGATAAATCGGCCATTTAATTGGCGGTCAAGTATGTACACACCCTAGCGAAAGAAATTGTGAATGATCAAATAAAAGTTTTGTCAAATATTTACATTCAACACTTACTGCAGTTTGTTTAGAGCAGCTAAACTAGTGGGCATCGTATTGTTACCTCTGCATCTCTGAGAAAATAATACAAACAGTTTCAGTATAAAGAAGAATGCAGTCAAATTAAAGGATGTTAGTGCATTCATGAAATTTTAACTTCTATTGCAGTGACAGTATCTTTTGAACATTTGTAGACGAAACGTGACATATGGACCGAAAAATAGTGATATTATTTTCAATTGCATGTTTACTGTGGAATACAGTTTTGGTATGTTTATTGGTGCAATAATATTTACTAAATGCATTAACATATATGAAGTATTAATGAGCACTCACTACATCATCAAAGAGACTGATATTTTCGACCAGCGTAGTAGTATATTAGAAATTATTGCTATATAAACATTATCATTACATAGTATTAAAGTTTCTGATGCGGGTGCGGGATGCGGAAAATTATTTTTGATGCGGGTTTTTGTTAAATAAATAGAGCGATTCAAGAGGATGGTTTATACATTTATATATGCTTATTATTGTTACCAGTGCAAAGAGGGGACGGATCGCTAAAAGAGGTTTTCGCCAAAAACATACAGCGATGTCTTCTTACGAAATTATCTTTTAAATATCATGAATTCCTCGTTTCAGTAGTATTCTCATTTTTGTATTACTTAGAACATCTAATAATCAAAACCATTTACATAACAAAGTACGAATCTTAATAAGACATCTTTGTCACCAGAAACTATATGTGGATGTTTCCAATTTTAATTAATTAACTTGTATTTTTTACTTTGTACTTTCATCGTTATTAAAATGTAAACTTACGTTCCTTCTTCAATTTGCTTGCGTACAAAATTAAATTTCTCAGAAATCACACTATCTATTAGTGAAAATAAAATTTTAAGTCTGTAGAGTAGTTTTTATGTTCATCGCAAATAGACAAACGCGGTAGAGGCCTTTGTTTTATAACATTTAAGGCTAAGCTTACATAGATATGTATTTTTTATGTAAAACGTACTTATGATTCCAGGATCAAACCTTGCAAACTATGTAATAATAACATTTTTCAGGTCAATTGTGAAAAAGTTGACGCCGCAACCCTTGACAGCATGATAATAAAAATGCTATGGACCAAAGTTTACATAGGATATGATACAAAACTGAAACAAGAGGCAATCAAAACGCTTAGACAGTCCGGAGACTATAAAAAAATGATGACACATTTATTGAAAGTTAAAAAAGAAAAAATACAGCATGTTTTAAACTTATTAGCGGAATTGATAATTACATATATGAGTTAAAATAAAGTATATTTTTATCAATATATATTTTTGTTTACCTTAGCCGTGTATTAAGTAATATGCAGACATTAATTCCGTGTTCCACTACTATCATTTCAACCACCAAGTGGTCGAACTCCTGGTGGGTCTACGCGTAAGTTTTCTCGAAGACCCATTGGTACTAGTGTTATAATTTGTCCGGTGAATAATTCCTCAAGTAATCGTTTTCTTCATGAATAACTAAAATCGCTAGAGGAAAAAGATGAACTTTATAGTATTTTCCGCATATGAACTAAGCTTACGTGCTACTTCTGACTTTTTGCTAGAGTTTGTAGGTATACCAAATTCTATATTGAATATCATGTACCACCAATTGCTTCCGATGAGGGAAAATATCGTGAGAAAACCTGCATACGTGAATGCATTCACTTGCCTTAGTCGGTAGTTATAAGTCATGATAGATGCCTTCAGGCGCTTAAATTAAATCTGGCACCACTGTAAGCGGTTTAAGCACGTTATGAAGAAAAGACTCAAGAGACTTGTCATAGATATTATAGAGTATTACATATAATTTACTATCTATCAGTCAGAAGATACAGAAATACCATATAATATTTACGCCATTTTCTTCTGCATGGCTACACATTTCATTGTATTATCGGCAAGGATTATTGGATTATAACCTGCCTAGCATTTATACTGAAAAAATAGGAAAGCTGGCTTCAGGCTTCAACGCTTTAGGACAGATATATTAATTTAGTTGATT